>NW_004524645.1:3768139-3780237 GCF_000260255.1 Octodon degus
ATGATTTATGTGTTTTGTTGTAACAATTACTTTCAGGGTTTCATGGCAAGGTTTTCTAATGCCTGGTTAACAAAAGCCTCCTCCTCTGCTCTCTCCTACCTCTGTGATGAAGTATACTCAAGGTTAAGGAAGGAGGCTTCACTCTGGCTCTTCCTCTAAATGGTTCCAAGATATTTCTGTTATTTACCTGTTTTCTATATGGATTTTATTCTTGTGACCTTTTTCCCTTCCCTTGCTCTTCTAATTGGAGGACTCTCTTAAAGGAATCTGTGTCCTGATACAGCTTGGAGCTTTAAATATTTCTTCAAATAGCACCCCCTTTCCAAAATATCCTACTTCCAGATTCACTTATAACGTACAGTTTCTAATCTGTTAGTGAGCCAGAAATCACTTCCTGAAGTTATTAGAATGATGTATAAGAGAAAAGTGAATTGGGTCTCAGGAAGACCTCGTGGGCTCTCAGGAACCAGTCCAGCCTAAGACTTAGTACTCAGGTTGTGTGTGGTGCCTCCTTGGGCACTCACATGCTCTTCTGGGTCCCACTCACTACGTCCTTCCCACGCTTCATCGTTGTGTTCCACATGGTTGCATTTATAGCAAAATGACTTGTACACATGTTAAAGCAGGTGTTTTGCCATTGGGGACATCAATGGTAAGCTGTGGGAAAGCGCAGTGGTTGAGAGTGTGAGCTGCAGAGCTGGGCTCCTTGCAGTTGAACCTCTATTCCACTTCCCAGTTGCAAATGGGTGAGCAAGCTGCCTTGCTTTCCTGTTCGCTGTTCTATATATATGTACAATGAGCATCACAATAGCACCTGCTCCATTGAATTGTGAGTTAAATCCTTTTTCATATGATGTGCTAAGAGTTGGAAATATAGCATCATTATTATGAGGAAGAGAAGGACAGTGAGGGAGCAGGCTCTCCAGAAAGACTTTCAATCACCTATCATCAGTGTGGTTTCACAGAACTCAATATGTGTTCCCTTCCCTGGTCCCTATTACTTTGAAATATACAGAGTCCCAGGCATAACAGCTCTGAGTCAAATTTAGATTGATTGTGTTTGACCTTGATATTCTCTGACCTTTCTTAGTCTCTTTAGAACCTCCTTTGTGGAATGGCTATGATAGGGCTGGTCACTAGGGGCCAGTGCACTACTCTGTGTAGGGTTCCTTGTATTTTTCTAAACACACAACACCCTGAACCAGACAACTGATTTTTTTTTTATTTAGGACAAGGTATACAGGGTATACAGGGTCTCACTGTATAGATCAGACTTGTAGTGATCCTCCTCGTTACAGCCTCCCAAGTGCTGGGATTACAGGCGTGCACCACCACGCCCAGTCTCAATCACTGTCTCACCATGCCCCAGGGTCAGGGCCAGCACAGCAGTCCAGGGGATCAAACTCCCAGTCTCTGCATCTGCCTAAGCAGGTGCTTTAATCTGCTGAGCTATTTGGCTAGCCCGAGAGAACTGAATCTAACAGTAAGAGTTTGAGAATCAGAGTTCCTCCTCCCCAACTTTCTCTGCTCACCCATTACTCCTGCATAATTGGGACTACCTTTTCTTTTTCTGTGTCTTCAAAACTTTGGACTCATAGCCCTGCTTTGCCGTTTTATTGCAACATTGCCCTTCTCTACTCAATTCACAGATTCCCTGGCACAGCGCCCTCATTGAGTTGCCCTTCCCAAGGAGTGCAATAGGACTTCAGCGAGATAGCTCATCAGATTAAAGCTCCTGCTTAGGCAGGCCCAGGGACTGGGGTTTGATGTCACTGTGCCCTTGCCAGCCTGCCCCCGGGGGCACACTGAGACACTGATGGAGACTGGGAGTGCTGATGCGCACCAGTAATCACAGTGCTTGGGAGGCTGAAAACAGGAGAATCACTAAGAGTCTGATCTGTGTAGTGAAACCCTGTAGACCCTGTACGAAATACATAATAAAAAAATACTACAGCCCCAAGGAGTGCAATGTAGTGGGCAGACTTAAATTACTCTTTCTTGAAACATTGTAACATGATATAGAAATGGTAATAACCATAGATTTCATTTAGTGGAGAGAAAGGCTATTCTAGAGCTACAAATGTCAATAATTTATCATCGATAATCCTAATCTTGAACAGTTAAATTCGTAAAGAAAGTCTGTGATATGATACCATCTTACAGTTTAAAGACATGCAAAATATATACTGAGTATGGACAAATACACCAATCGTAGATGTTTGAGAACATTAACAAGACAGTGAAGCTGGGCAAAAGGGGTGGGGATGTAGTTAAATGCAAAGGACCTGGGTTTAATCTCCTATGACCCTCCACCCATGAACACACACACACACACACACACACACACGCACACACACACACACACACAGAGACAGAGAGATTAAATATCCAAATAAACATTTACATTGCTTTTATAAATCAAGCAAGGAAAGTAAATGCATAAACTCCTATTAATAAACTTGTAATTCTATAGTTCGGTGGTATACATTTGGTTATCTTAGTATCTCTAATTGAAAACAACTTTACTAGGATACAACTTATGTGTCATAAAATTTACTTCTTTTGTGGGTACAATTTAGTGCCTCTTAGTATATTTATTGCGCAGTGTTCAGTACAATCTCATTTTAGAACAGTTTACCTTGCCCCAAGGAAATCATACACCCATTTGCAGTCACTCACTGTTCTCATCCCCACCTTCAGGTGCCTGTGAGTATACACTCTGTTCCAGTGGATTTGTTCATTGTGGACATGTCATATAAACATGGTCTTTAGTGATAGGCTTCTTTCACTTAGTATAACATTCTTTGAGTGTCATCCATATCATAGCATGTTTCCATACTTCTTTCTTTTCATGGATGAATAATACTCAACTATATAAATGAACTACATTTTGTTTATTTGTTCATCATGTGATGAACATTTGGGCTAATCTACTGCTTAAATATTCATGTATAAGTCTTTATCTGTAAACATGTTTTTTTAAAATTTTTCTTGGGTAGATATTTAAGAATAGAATTATTAGATTGTATAGCAATTCTAGTTTCAACTTTTAGAAGGAACTCCTGTTTGCCTTTTCACATTTCCATTGCCTTAGTGCTACAGTTTCTTCATACCCTTGCCAAACCTTGTGATTATCTATTCCTTCATGTATATAACATTTCCAGTCAGAGTGAATTGGTTGATCATTGTGGGTTTTGCGTGCTTTCTCCTGATGTTTAATGCTGTTGAGGATCTTTCTGCTTGTCTGTCGACCACTTGGGTATCTCCTTTGAAGAAAGAACTAGCCACATACTTTGCCCATTTCTCAGTTAGGTTGTGTATCTTCTTATTAATAAGCTGTAAGTTTTGCTTACATATTCTTATAATATGTCTCTTTTTCCAGAAATATTTTGTGATAATTCTTCTTTTCTCTGCTGGAGAATGGTACAGGAGAGGTAATTTAATGTCTAAGGGCTGTGGTGGAAATGTCTCCTCGCAAAAGCAGCAGTGATTCTCAATCCCCACAAGCTCCTCTGGTCATCTAGTTCCCTTGGTGTGACCAATTCATCAAAGTATATTCTGTCTCTGTCACTCTCCTAAGGGCAGAAGCTAAGTACAGTCTGACATTAACCATCACCTGCCCTGAATTTTAATTTGAAACACCTTCCATACTAATGTTTGTTCCTGAAATCTGGAGCAGCCAGAGTGAGTGACAGGAGCCTACAATGACACTCTTCCCTGAGGTATTATTCTTAATCCATGCATAGGTTTGACTCTTTAGTCATGAGGAGCCCCTGGGGACAAGAACCATTGTTAGCAGTTGATGGAGTGCAGAAATTTGGGACTCAAGAGAAGTCCATTTCTAAAGGCCTTGAGAGTAATCTTAATGTCAATTCTGCTTAGCACATGTCTTCCTCTGGATCCTTTTCCCTCTGCCCTTGGATGTCGACCTTCATCACACACTCTCTAAATCTTCCTCTTGTGTGAGTAGCAGCCATCTGGTGGCCAAATAAGCATTGAAAGTGCCTTTGACAGCGTCGTGAACATGGAAACTCATGGAAAGCCTTGTGTTTTCCAAGACAGCTGTTGGATGGGTGACAAAAGAAAGGTTTTACATTTCCAGGAGAACTTATGTGAGAAAACCAGTCCGATTTTCCCTAAGCCAAAATATTTCTTACGCTTTCAAATACTGTTGTCTTGCACATCAGTGTACATATCATCAAGAGGAATTGCTCGCAGGTGGCACCTGCTAAATTCTTCATCTTTCACAACACATTCAGTTATAAGTGTTTCTCCTGAAATTCCCAATAGGCTCATTTCTAAAATTATAAGTGAAAAAGTAAAAATAGATTACTGTTTTCTATCTAATCCATTTCATAAGTTATAGTATAACCAAGATCAAATTTTGGAAAGCTGGGAAAAAATAGGCAAGCAATCCTTAAGCAAATAGTGGCTTTGGCTGAAATTGTAAGCCTATCATTCGCAGGTCTCTTGGAGGACAAATACTGGTCGAGTGACTGTGGCAGCTTCACATTCCTCATGATGGTTAATGAAAGCTGTTACTGATTTTTGAGCTGCTAGAGAATGCCACACTAATAACTCTGGCTGAGTCCTTGCTTAGGAAACTCACTGGAGGTATTTCCATTCTTGTTGTCTCATCTTTTGCCTCATTTCTTCCCCTGCTAATTTACATTTCTGTTTATTTTACTGGCACTGCTTCTGTTACTGTAAATGATCCTTGTTAATCCTTTGGGTTTAAGCTTTTCAATTTTACTTGGCACTTACCCAATATCAGAGATTCTTAAGTTATAGTTTGGTTTGGGCCTTCCTTCTTTGTGAAACATAAGCAAATAACTATGCACCTGAAATCTAAGTTGTTTTTGTTGTTTACATGTTTGTTTGTTTGGTTGGTTGGTTGGTTGGGGATTTTTTTGGTCTCATGTTTGGCTGCCTTATTTTACTTTCCATTTCTGAGACCTCCACTTAAGACAAACACTCTTCTGTTTTTGACTTTTGTGTGGAAAATCAGTATACTTGAAAATACTGAAAAGTAACTCAACTACCACAAAGTATGTACTATTTTCATGTGTTGTTAAAACCTCTTTTAGAGCTGATATGCCACGGTTAGAATTTTTCACAAGATGTGAGACATTTATCTAACTTTGTTTCCAAGGAAACTTAAGTATAAAAAGCCTATTTCACTTAGTGGAGAAATCAAAATATTGTCCCATGGAAAAACCTCTTGCACTTAGAAACATTTCTGTGCTTACCTATCAGCCAATCAGTAAACAAGAACTTATTTACTAATTACCATACACCAAATGATGTGGTAGGCACCATAAGAAATAGGTAAATAAAACCCCATAATGTAATATTGATTTCAAGGATTTAAAGTTTGCTGATATGATTTGAAATTTATTCATCTATTTATTCACTCAACTAAGACTTACTGAGGGGCAAAATAAACTTAACAAAACTATCTAATAATGATTTATCAGGAGCCCACTATCTGCCCTTCTTCCTAGTACTCACTTTCTGGTAGCTTCTTTCACTTTTGATGTGCTTACAAAATCTCCACAGCCTGCCTCAATCTGCACTTAAGCTCCTCATGTTAGAAATATGTGTCAGGCTGAGAAGAAGCATGGCAGTGTTGCCCAACGAAAGACTCCTCTTGGAATCATCTTAATTTTTGTCCCAAGGGAGTCTTATTTACAGTATAGAGCACTGTGTTGAAACATTTGAGAACAGGAGATGTAAGATAAACTGTGCTTCAAAAACGCTGTTTTTGCTACTTATATTTAACTTGGTGTCCATAGACACTCTAAACTGTCTTATTTGTCAATCCACTTATTTGTCAAACCACTTATTTGTCAATCCATCCAGATTGGTTATCTCATTGTATTGTGTATCTACAGCAACACTACAAATTACCCTAACAGATAGTGGACTAAAATAACACATGTTTATTATCTCGTAATTTCTATGGGTCTGGGATTTGGGTATAGCTAAATGAATCCCATCCCCCTAAGTCTCTCGCAGGTTGCAATCAAAGGATTGGCTGGGACCGGCAGTCTCAAGTGAGTATTCTTTTAGAGAAAAGTCTGATTGCAAGCTCTCATAGTGGTTATTCCTAGCATTCAGTTCCACCAGAGGTGTTGGGCCAAGGACCTCATGTATTCTTGTGCAGGTGTCAATTCCTTGTCATATGTGTCTCCTTAACTATGACCACTAATCTGGATGCCAACTTCATTAGATTAAGAAATGTCCAGCAGATTAGTGAAGCATGATCCTAGGTGTGTATGGGTGGGTTGCAGAAGTGTAGCCTTGGGGGCCCTGTCCCATTCCTCTACGGCACTGTTCCCCTTCTCTGCTTCCTGGCTGCCACGCAAGGAGCATCTTTGCTCAACTAACCCATTCTGCCATGAGGCCCCTGCCTTGGAGCTGGCTGCTGATGGACTGAGCTCCTGAGAACCGTGAGCCAAACTGAATTCTCCTACAAGTTGTGAGGGTCAAGTATTCCATCTGGGTGATAAGAAAGCTGACTGATACAGTAGTACAGCTTCTTCAGTGGAACATGCAAGCCAAGAAGACTTCTAGGAAGATGAAAATCATAATTTCTATTCCTACTCATGGAAGTGACACCTCCTCACATGGCCATACTCAAGTAGAATCAAACTATTAAAAGAGAGGTTATTAGGGGTCAGAGAGATGGCTCAGTGGAATAAGCACTTCTCTGGCAAGCACAAGCGCCTGAGTTCAATCCCTGGTTCAAAAAAGAAAAAAAAAGAGGTTATTACACAAGACAGTGGATAGTGGCAGACAGAAAATACTGGAGGCCATCTGAGAAACTCCCTTGCAAATACAGATTTTGCTCAACAAGCATCCAACATGTTAGTCAGTAGGATATAAATATGATTAGTAAGTGGCCCTTTTTTATGACACTTATAATCTGCTTTGGAACATGGGCACATTAACTTCTGATTTTAAGGTAATTTTTTTGGTAGAACTATTTTTTGTTTTTTTTTTATTAGTGCATCTTTGTAGCACATAATAATTATTCTCATTGTGGAAAGTAGGTATATGTACACGATATCTTTATTCTTTTGATCTGAGTCTTTTAGCATTCCATGTAAATTTTAGAATTGATTTTTTTCTAGATCTTTAAGGAATATGGTTTGTATTTTGATTGAGATTGCATTAAATTTATATATGTTTTAGTAGTATGACCATTTTAACAGTATTGGCTCTGCATATTCAAGAACAGGGGATATCTTTCTATATTCAAATTACTTCTTTGATCTATTTTAGTGTATTGTAGTTCTCATTACAGAGCACTTCCTTGGTAAGGTTAATTCCTCAGTATTTTTTTTTAATTTATGTATTTGGTACAGGGTCTCAGTATGCAGCATAGTGATCCTCTTGTTTTCAGTCTCTCCAGTGCTGGGATTATAGGCGTGCATACCACTCCTACTCCCAGTCTCAGCTCAAGGCACCTGGGGGGTGGGACCAGCGTGGCATGTGGTGCTGGGGATCAAATCTCAGTTCCTGCATTTTCTTCAGCAGGCTCTTAGTACACTGAGCTGTCTCGCTGGCCCTTAGTTTTTCTTGATGCATTTGTGAATGCTACTGTTTTTCTAATTTTCTTGGGTTCATTATGGAGTATTGGAATGAAATAATTTTTGTGTATTGATTTTGTATCCTGCTATATTATTGAATTTGGTTATTCTAAGTGTGTTTTGGGGGATTTGGGACATATTGCATATATGTCTAAAAGTAAGGATATTTTAACTTCTTCGTTTCCTGAGCATGCACTTTTTATTTGTCTTGCTTGATTGCTCTTGCTAATGTCTCAGTTATTATATTGAACAGGAGTGGTTGATAGTGAACATCCTTTTGTTCCTGATTTAGATGGAAAGCCTTGAGATTTTTCCCTGTTTAGTAGGATATTAGCAGTAGGTTCTTTATAAGTGGTTTTCATCGGTTGAGGAAAGAACCTTCTATATTTACTTCACAGGTTTTTTTTTTTTTTATCATGACTGGATATTGAGTGTTATCAAAGGCTTTTCCAGCATATACTAAGATGATGGTGCTGGCTTCTCTTTATTTGTGTAATTTTGGTATTGTGGCCCTCCCTACGATGGTGTTGCACTTTAATCTTTTATATCCACTAGTATTTGTTTTATGGAGTTGAATGTGTTCATATTTGACACATATATACTTATGATTCTTATCCATTCCTTTTGAATTGTTCCCTTAACTCATTATTTTACCTCTATGATCAGCTTTAGCTTGATGTCAACATTGTTTGAAAGTAACATTGCTACCCTACTTGTTTTCATGGTTCTCATGCATGGAATAGTTCTCTTCATTCTTTGATTTTTAGTCTATGAATTTCTTTTGGGCTTACATGTGTCTATTGTATGCATTAAACTGTTGAGCTCTTTTTAAAATCCAGTTTATCAATCTGTGTCTTTACATTTGGGACACTGAAGCCATTTACATTATGAGTTATTACTGAATTGTATTGATTTACTCTTTTTATTAATTTTATTGAGAAACAAATAGCAATGAGACAGTTTCAAAACCGATTAATAGGACCGTTTCAATAATTAATACATTGCATTTTGTTGTCTTCTGGTTTATCCTTGTCACTGCATTATTTTTCTGTTCCCTAACTCTAAAAGAGACAAATTTAAAACCCACTGAGTACATGGAAAAGAAGGTTAACTTTGTCAGTGAAATAGTCTCTGGTGACAATGTCATTTCTCAATTAAAAACAAGATTAGTGTGTGTTAGCTCTGTAGTAGTGGCTATTACAGCAAAGCGCAAACATAGTAGTGTATCAACAATAGAAATTCATTTCTCTCCATTTGGGATCTGGGAAATCCAATATCAAAGTACCAGAAAATTCATTGCCTGGTGAGGACTCATTTCCTACATCATAGATTGCACTTTCCAGCTGTGTTCTTACCTGGGGAGGGGGTGAGCTCTCTGGTGTCTTTTATAACAATACTAATCCTGTGAAGGTGGAGGGTTCATGACCCAATCACCATCTAATACTATGACCTCAGGGCTACAATTTCAATATGACTTTGGGGGCGGACACAGAAATCCAGACCATAGCAGATTTCTGTTGTTCTTTCTTTGACATTTGTCTTTTTCTTCAACTACATCTTCAGAGGAGGTGACACTAAAGAAGGTCTTAAAAAATGAAATCAATAGGAATGGATTTCTAAGCACAAAACAGCACAGTGATGTGAGGCAGTGCAACATATGCAATAAACTCTAAAACTACAATGTTGAGAATATGATATGGGATATAGAATTGTTATGGAAAAAAAAGAGTCTGGAAAGTTGAATTGGATTGGAGTCATTAGTGTCAGCAATGGGTATACTTTGCAAAGAGTTTGGGGTTTATCTTACAGAAAGTAAAGGACCAGTGAAGAACTCTAAGTTGAATAATGTGGTGATATGCATGGCTTAGAAACAAACTAAAAATGCACTGTAGAAGATTCTGTACTAGAGATACTACCAGATACTAAGATAGTACTTCAAGGAGAATTGACTATGATGTGGAACAAAACACAAGGTAAAAGAAGGTCATGGAGATGCAGTTCAAAATCAGGAGATGCTATAGGATTAGAATTGGCAAAATGATCTGATCAAAGCAAGAACTGTGAGAAATTAAGGAAATGGAAGAGCCAAAGATTTTTCTGGAATTTCTATCTGGAGAGAATAAGTCTCTTAAAAGAGGGATCATGTCATATTTGATTTTAAAATATCTTCATTTTAATGATTCTTGGAATTGTGTTGGTGTATAATGGTTCAGTAAGAAGGTAAATGGATAGAAGAATGGATGGATGGATGGATGGATGGATGGATGGATGGATGGATAAATATGTGGGTAAAAGGATGAATAAAATGTGCTGGATGGGTGAAACATACGTGGATGGGTGGGTAGATAGTTGGAAAGATGGATGTATTAGTAATGTTGTCAATCATATAAGAGAATACAGGAATGTAGGAGAAATAAGTTTTCCCTTCAAACAGAGGGAAAATGGACAGAAAGAAGTTAGAAGACCCTCAGGTGGTTTTGGTGACAGTGGAAAGAACCAGAATATATTTAGAAAATTAACCCAGCTTTCTTCATGATAATTCATAGCTTTAATAGTTCTCATCAGAAATTGTTATTTCATCTAATTCAACAAATTGCAAAAAAATAATTTCTTAACAGAACAAACCTCATTGTTTATGTAAATCCTATTAAGATTTTGGAAATCTATTAGATTTCTCAGTACCATATCCTGAAATATTAGACAAAGCTGTTACCAGTCTGTCCAGTAGAACTATTTAGCATCACTTCAGATTTAGTAAGGAATATGGGAATACTGATTTTTTTTTTAAACAATTCAAATAAAAATCTTTTTCTCTTCATGTCTTATACCAACCTTACCTTCAACTTTCTACCAATGGCACAACCATACTTCCTGCCATCGGATTTTCTGAGACAGTGCTTCTCAGACTTTCAAGTTCACCATCTGGGAGGTTGAGTATGTGGTTTAGTGGTAGCATTCTTGCACAGTATGCATAAGGCCTTGAGTTTGATACCCAGAATCGCCCCATGAAATGAAAACAATATGGAAATAAACTGCACCATCTATTGAACCTAGTTATATTGTGAATTTCCTTTCAAGGTATGGAGTAGAGCTTGAGATACTAAATTTATAGCAACCTTCCTGGCAGTAAATATGCCACTGATTTGTGGATCATTCTTCGAGGGGTGAGAATCTCAAGGTATCATTTAATATTGATGATTTGCCCGACATTACTCTTGTTGACAGGTTGTCAGCTGCCTTCCATTCCAAAATTTCATTTACCTCCAACCCTGTCTATCCCTTCTCTGGTACTCCTAGCTCCTCCAGCTTAATCATAGTATGTAAGAGTAGCTCTGACTTGCTGTCTTTCTCCTGATAAAGCTGGCACATAGGACCTTCCCGTCACTCCCTTCTGCTTCCCCCGACCTGATTTCTTGGTTTAATTCTTATTTTACAGTCCCGAGGTTTAGTCTTCAGTCTCTTCTTCCTTGACACCTTCAAACAGTCATAATCAATTAAGGTTCAGAGGTCAGGAATCGAGTCCATTGTTTGAGTAAGAATTTGGGATCTAAGCACTTGCAGTGTTCAGAAGGTCAGCAATGTGTCGGCAACAAAAAAATGTGAAAAGCAATCAGCAGGAGTCACTGGGGAAAGGCATCTCAGCTGGAAGTAAGGCAGCTCAAGTCTCTGCTCTCCTGCTGAACAACTGCACAACCTTGAGGAAATCACTCCCTACCTGAGCCAATGTTTTATTAGTTGTAAAATAGTACATTAAATTTAAATGATCTCTATGGTCTGTTAAAATTAATTATGTAAAAGCCAACTTAGTCTTATATCTTCATTATGTGTTTAAACTAGAAGACAGCTTCCTAATATGAAGCTCATGGACCTCCAAGAACTCTGGATAGATCCAGAGAGTTCATGAACTTCAGTGGGGCAGGGCTAATTTTTATCTTCACAGATTCAGGGATTGCTGACTGTTAGGAAACTATTTTCTCATCAACCAGGAATGTAAACAACATATAGAGTAATATTGGCAGTGCTTGTAACTTTGTTAGCAATCAAAATCACAAATATAGATTATGTTACGGTTCAGTTATTACAAATATTGAATATTATTGCTGTTCACCACTGCTTCAAAGCTGTGCTTATGCAGACTCTCCACTGCATCATCTCATTAAACATGTTAAGGAAGAATTACATTTCTTCCTATAGACGAGTGACTGTTAGTTACAGGAGATTTTTACCCCATAGAGTACATTTGACAGTAGAGTACACAGGCATTCTCAGTTGTTAAAATTGAGCAGGGGAAGAGCCAGCCAAGTAGCTCAGCAGATTAAAGCACCTGCAAGCAGGTGGGGAGGTGGCAGGGAGGTTTGGATCCCTGGGCCTGCCTTGCCGGCCCGCCCCCAGGACACACTGAGCTGGCAGTTGAGACTGAGCATGGTGGCGCATGCCTGTAATCCCAGCTCTTGGGAGGCTGTAAACAGGTGGATCACTATGAGTCCAATCTAGTAGTGAGAC
>NW_004524645.1:3789661-3791738 GCF_000260255.1 Octodon degus
TATCAGTATAATACTTGCCTCCAGGAATGATTTTGGGAGGATTGCTTCCTTTTTAATTTCATTGAAGAGTTTGAGGAGTATAGTGAGTATATCTTCTGTAAATTTCTTATAGAATTTAGCTGTGAATCCTTCCAGACCTGGACTTTTCTTTGTCGGTAGGTTTTTCATTACATCTCATTTTTCATTAGCTCTTATTGGGCTATTGAGAGTGGTTATATCTTCTCGATTCAGTTGTGGTAATTTGTACCTTTCTAGGAATCTATCCATTTCATCAGTGTCTTCTATTCGTGAGAGTAAAGATTCTCAAAGTAGCTATAATCTTCTGAATTTCCACTCAGTCTATGGTAATTACACCCTTTTCATTCCTTGTTGCTTGTATTTTAATTTTTTCTTTCATCTTTTTGATGAGGTTCTCTAGGGACATATTAATTTTATTTAATCTTTCAAAGAACCAGCTTTTTGTTTTGTTAATTCTTTGAACTGTTTTCTTTGTCTCAAATGAATTAATTTCTGCTCTAATCTTTATGATTTCTTCCCATCTTTGGGCTCTGGGTTTGGTTTGCTCTTCTTTTTCTAGTTGCTGGATGTGCGACATTAGAGTGTTTATTTGTTCCCATTCTGTTTTCCTAATGTGTGAGTTCACAGCTATGAATTTCCCTCTGAGAACTGCTTTCATCACATCCCATAAGTTCCGATAAGTTGTGCTTGAATTTTCATTGAATTGTAGATATTGTTCAATTTCTTGTTTAATTTCATCTGGGACCCATTGGTTGCCGTGTGTTGTTTAATTTCCATGTATTTAGGGGATTTTTCTGGTTTCTTTTGTCATTTACTTCCAGTTTTATTGCAATGTGGTCAGATAACATGTATGGGATAATTTCTGTTTTCTTGCATATAGTTAAGCATGATCTATGGGCCCATATGTGCTCTATTTTATAAAATGACCCATGTACAGGTGTGAAAAATGTGTATTCATCTGTGTTTGATTGGAACATTCTGTATATGTCCACTAAGCCCATTTCCTTCAAGCTCTGGTTCAGTTCTGTTACTTTTTTCCTAATTTTTTGTCTGCTTGACCTATCTTTTTGGAATAAAGGGATATTAAGGTCTCCTGTTAAAATTGTGGTATTGGATATTAGATTTTTCATGTCCCTTAAGATTTATTTTATATAGTTGGGTGCTCCCGTGTTTGATTCATACATATTTATGAGTGTTCCCTCTTCCTGTTGTATATTTCCCCTAACCAGTATACATTGCCTTTTTTATTTCACTTGATCATTCTTGGTTTGAAGTTGAGACTGTCTGAGAACAGGATTGCTACCCCTCCTTTTTTCTGTGGTGGTGAGGCATATAGTATTGTTTTCCATCCTTTGACTTTCAGCCTATGAATGTCTTTATGAGTTAAATGTGTTTCTTCTATACAGAATATTGTTGGATGTTGTTTCCTAATCCCCTGTGCCACTCCATTTCTCTTAATTGGTGAATTGAGTCCATTTACATTGATGGTTAGAATTGAGATATATTGACTTATGATTGACATGTTATTTACCTGCTGTTGTTTACTCCTTTTGCTCCTGTATTTAATTGTTTGCCCTATTTAGTTGCTTGCTTCTTTTCTCGTTCGTGGAGTGCTGATCCTTTTGGTCCCTCTCTAGAATGTCTTTCAGTAGCCTGTGTAGGGTTGGCTTTGTCATCATGAAATTGTTTAGTTTTTCTTTGTCATGGAAGTATTTCACTTTTCCATCAAACTTGAAAGAGAGTTTTGCAGGGTGTAGTAGTCTGGGCTGGAATTTGTTTTCATGGAGGACTTGAAGTACTTTGCTGCATGCTCTTCTTGCCTTCATGGTTTGTGACTAGAAGTGAGCCATAATTCTGTTGGGTTTTCCTTTGAATGTGATCTGCTTCTTTTCTCTAGTGGCTTTCAGTATATTCTTCTTGTGCTGAATTTCTGGGATCTTGACTATTATATGTCTCGGTGCGTTTTTCATTGGGTTGAGGTTACTTGGCATTCTGTATGCTTCAGTTACCTAAATGTCAGATTGTTTCCTCATATTTGGGAAGATTTCTGCTATTACTT
>NW_004524645.1:3792017-3795584 GCF_000260255.1 Octodon degus
AAAAAAAAAAAAAAAAAAATAGGGAGGGGATCTCTGTTGTCATCTAAGTGTGACTGAACCAAATGAACTTGCTTCTTGGTCATGATCAGGAGATAAAGGAGTGGTGAGAGCTATTATTTGCAGCAAGCAAGGGGAACACTGGGGTTACTTTGCAAAGCAGTGCTCTGTATTCTAAAGAAGTAGCATTTGGTTGGGGAAGCTATGCATATTCACCTAGGAAAGTGCACATAAAATGTAGGGGTGGACACATACCTGGGCATGCTCAGCTCCAGGTGATAACAGTCCCAAGTTCAAAAAGAAAAGTTGGCAGATACTTTCCAGAGTGGAGAATCAGTATTCTAAGGAGCAGAGCTTATTCTAGCTCACCTAAAAGAATGTGTAGGAGAGAACCTGGGGAATAGCTCTGTAGCAGATGCCTGCCTGGAGCTAGAGATCCTGAGTGAGATTCCAGGTTCCAAAAACAAACAACAATAAAAGAATGAGTGGGAGTGACTCCTTGAACTTTGCAGGTTTCTTATTTCTCTGAAAAGTCTTAACTGAAACAAACATAACTTTTGAAGGTATGTTAACAGCCTTTTAAAAAGACAGCAGCTTTTGTCCCATAAGGAGAGAAGTTTGCCTTACTTAGTAACCAATACGCTAAGCAGAGGGCAGTGATGCTACAAAATATCTTATATTGCACTGATCCAGTCCCCAGAGAAAAGAATTTGCAGCCCAAAATGACCACAGAGCATGGGTTGGAAAACGTGGTATGGTATTTTAATTTTTACATTATTTAATCTTTTTTCATTTTTGAGTCAGGGTTTCACTATGCTGCTCACACTGCCCTTGAACCCCTGATCCTCATGGGTCAGCTTCCAGAATAGCTGAGGTTACAGGTGTGCAGCAGCACACTTGACTCTGCTATAACCTTTCAAAAGTATTATTTTATTTTCTATTTTTGGTACCAGGGATTGAACTCAGGGCCTTGCACTTGCCAGGCAGGGGCTTAAGCCACTGAGCTATCTCCTTGGCCTCAAAAGTATTATTTTAATAGCTGTATTTCAATTTCATCAATTTCTGTTGTAATCCTGTGTATTTTATTTTGTCGACTAAATAAGGTTTTTTCCCCAGAACTGGTCCCATGGTCTCATTGACTATCAGAGTAAGAAGGAGACATGGAAGGACCTAGGAATTCACATCTTGTGGTTACGGACCAAGAAATGGAAGCTCGAGTATTTGACCCCCCCAAAAAAAAAAACAAAGCAAAACAAAAAACCAAATACTTGACCCCTAAAAGCAGCATGGCACAATGGAAACAGCAGGGGTTTTAATCAAACAAGGTTCAACCACCAAGGTGCAAACATTAGCTTCCTACTCACTTGGACTCTAGCCAAGTCATTTTATTTCTTTTAGTTTTCTCATCTGCAAAATGGTTGAAATTGTGCTTAATTTTGATCAGGAATCAGAAAACTACAGCCAAATCTCCTGTTTGTTTATGTCAATAAAATATTAGAGGAACACAAGGAGCCCATGGTTTACATATTGTCTGTGACTCTGTGTGTGTGTGTGTGTGTGTGTGTGTGTGTGTGTGTGGCCAGTTCAGCCCAGGCAGGGCTGGAGCAGCATGTGGTGCCGGGGAAAGAACCATGGTCCCTGCACTTTGCCTAAGCTTGCCTAAGCAGACACTTCAGACCACTGAGCTATTTTGCCAGCCTGTCCCTGACTTTTGCACTATAGTAGCCGTTTGGTTACAACATTGATCACAAAACTTAAGATATTTATTATCTAGTCTTTTACAGAAAAAGTTTGCTGACCCTTGACATAGAGTATAGCTGTAAAAATGAAGAGACACAAAGTGTGGAGAAACTTAGCTTATTGCTTGGTGCAGAGTAAATCTTAAGTAAATGCAGTCAGTTTCCCTCCCTCAAGACAGAATAACTATTGTGGGAAGACAGAACACTGCTTCTAGTCCAATGTATATAATTTATTTAAACTGTAGAAGAAATAAACTGTCAGAATACATGTAAAGAATAATGTAGCCAACTTATAAATAAGTTCTGGAGAAGTTAAAATGAGTCTGTAGTACCTCTGTGTACAATTATATCTATCTGAGAAGTACTTAGGATGACTTCTAATCCATTAAAGAGGAATAGCTTTCCTAAAATCTCTTAATTGTCTCCAGAAGGTAAGTGTGGTAGAAAGTCACTGTAGTACCTATAAATGAATGTTATGGTCAATACTAAACTTTCAGGCAGCCATGGTAAATAGTGAAACATGAACAGTTGTTTCACTTATTAGGGGGAAAATCACTAGATTCAAGGGACAAAAAGGTTTCATCTCGATATATGAATTTAAAGAATTACATAGATGTGTGTAGACATGAGATAATATTAAAAACAATTGCTATAACTGATAGAAGTCACTTATAAAAAAATCTGAGCCCTTCTAGCCCTGCACAACTTCTTAAAACCTCCTCAATCTGACCAAAGAAAGGAGGGAGTTATGCGATTGCTCCCAACACTAGGGGGAAATATCGATGGCGACTAAAATGCTCAGGACTTAGACTGGTGAACACATTTAGCACAGCAGAACTGTTTTTTCCTTTTCAGAAAGGAAAATCGTTTAAGAGAAGATAATTTAATATCTGAGAAAAAGACAACGTTTGTAAATTTCACAGTGAACTGAAGAATCCCAGGACCCTCGTTCTTCTGAAAAATGATGCTAGAAACATAAAAGAAACAAACACACAAGTTAAAAGAAATAAGGCAATGCAGGGGCTGTGAGAACTGCACGTGGTACAGTGCATGTTTACTACACAGAATGAAGTAAACTGACCTTTGCTTCTGAGCAGCACCAAAACCAACAAAATAAAACAAACCACTGGCATACCACAGTAGAGTTTAGAGTGCGGCAAGAGACACTTACCTTGAAAGCAAAATTTAAGACTGTTAAAAGCTCCATAATGTAGTTCAATAACATTTTTTTCAATAATTTAAAAATCATTGCAAAGAATCCAATATGAGTGGAATATCAACATTTTTAATAAAGACTGAATTGGATAGCTGGCATGTAGCTAAGTGGTAGAGCCCTTACCTAGTATTCCCAAGACCAGGTTTTCTTTCAGAACAGGTTTGATCCCCTGTTCTGAAAGAAAAAAAAAGATTGAATCTGACTCTGCCCTTGCCTCTTTCACCCCTCTTCCTCTGGTCTCAGCCATAGCCCACACATCCCTGCTGGTAGGAAATAATTTAAATAAAACATATGTGTATAAGAAGCACTCCTTGAGAAAAAGAGAAGCACTTATGACAAGCTGAGTCCCTTTATAGGACTCATCACTTTTTACATGTTCATGTCAGATCATTGTATCTCCAAGGGCTTTGCTTTGTTAAAATAATTGTCATTGGATGCATTAAAATTAAAATCACAAACTCCTAATTGTTTTTATCCTATCTTTTAAGTTCACTTTCTGGACAGTATAGCCTATTTTAATAATCTGTTTTAAGGGACTTTTAAATACTATTGGTCTAACTTATATACTAAATTGTTTAGGCAGCTTCAAAATTTTAAAAGATTTCAATAAAGTAT
>NW_004524645.1:3803743-3812550 GCF_000260255.1 Octodon degus
CCACTGAGCCATCTCCCCAGCCCCCCTCTTTCTCCTTGATACCTATTAGTCTCACATTCTTCATCTCTGCATCATCTTGAAAGTGATGTATTGTTTTTTCTTGCATCCTAGTTGTTTTTGAGATCTTTTCTTACCTTTTCACTAGCTGCACCAGCATCTTCAAGATCTGAAACTCTGTCTTCACTTTCACTCAAATGGTTTTGCAAGCTTGTGATTGAGGTTTTACGTTCCTCTATATCTCTTTGACTCTACTTCATGCAATCTATTTCATTCCTGTATTGCTCATTCAAGGAATCTGTCATTTTTCTAATCTCCTCTATTTTTTTTATCAATGTCTTCTTTAGAAGCAGTCATTAATTATTTTACTGCAGAGTTTTTTTCAGATTGGTTTCCTCCATGTGTTTATGTATTTGATTCTTTATTTCAGATGCTATGTGTTCAGAGATTTCCTTTTTTATTTCAGAAATTAATTCTGTTCTGAGTTCCTCTATACCTTTCTGCTGTTGCTTATTTACTTTTGATGCTATTAATTCATATATTTCAGCTGAGCTAGTGTCCTCTGTACTTGCTATGGGTGTGTCTGAGATTGCCTTTTGCTCCTTCTTGTTGTCATTTTATATAGCACTGTCTTCTCACCTTTGTTGTCATGCTTTGGTGCGGTTATAACCTTAGCACCTACTGAAATTCAGGTGCAGATCTACAAAGTTTGAATTTATTCAGCTGTGCCTGGTTTGGGTCTGGCTGCTGTGCTCAGCTCCTTCCTGCTGACGCCCTTGGGAGTGAACCTGTTGTGCCCCTCTGGGAAGATGTTCTGCTCCTGGACTAGCTGGGTGGTTCTGTCCTCCACTCTCTCTGCAGGAACTGCAGCTGCAGAGTTTCACCCCAGGCCTGTATGCCAGGCCTGAGCTGAGTCTGAAGGAGACAAAAGGGAGTAGGGGAGAGGGGAAGCTTTCCCACATACTCACCGGGCCTGGACTAAGGCTGGATGTGTGGGTCCTGAGAACGTGGCAGAAGTTCTCACTCACTGGGCAGGCATGGGCGCGGGGGGAGAGGACCTGCAGAATGCTGGGGTGGGGTCCCAAGGGCACAAAACAGGGTCTCACTTTCACTGTGTGCCTGGGTTTGGGCCAGACTGGTCCCGCTAGCTGAGCTTGCTTGCTTGCTTGCTTTCTTTCTTTCTTTCTTTCTTTCTTTCTTTCTTTCTTTCTTTCTTTCTTTTTTTCTCGTATTTTACGGAAAAGTCTACAGAGTGTTCAGAGTCTCTACTACTAGATGGGACTCTTAGTGATCCGCCTGTTTACAGCTTCCCAAGAGCTCAGATTACAGGTGTGTGCCACCAGGCCCATTCTCAATTGCCTTCTCAGTGTGCCCCTAGGGGCAGGGCCAGCACAGAAGGCCCAGGAATTGAACCCCCAACCTGTGTACCTGCTTGTAGACACTTTAATCCTCAGAACTATATGATCTAATTGAATTCTCTACTCAAGTCAAGCTTTATTTTTTGCTAACTGCCCTTATACTTCTCCTCTTACCCAACAGCAGTTCTATAGCAGTTTGTTTTAAGACCAAAACATTTTTCAATTATTGGTTTATAAGCCAGAATCTGAACATGGAACATGCTTTTCCATAGATGAGATATGAAAAATGTTGGAAAAATTCCAAACCTGCCCAAAAGTGGTAACTGGTCAACATTTACTATAACTTGGCTATAGTTAGGAAAGTTGTCCAGAGAAGGCTTTTTCTTTATGTTTGCACACAGCAAGATTTTAGGATACATTCATGTTAACCTTGCTACTCCAGGAGAAGTGGCAAGTGAGTCCACTGAAAAAGCCATTCCAGCTGAGTCCACTGACCACTTGTCTCTCCATTAAACACAGGCACCAGACATGCTTGGCCCCAGGGGTTTTGCAACTAAATAGGACAAGACTGATAAGACAGTTAATGTTTTTTAAATAGTTATTAGATGGGCTTTACCAATCAAGTCTCTCTCAACAGTAATGCAGAGTGGTGTTCTTTCCCCCTTGCACTGTTGAGGAGCTGAGGCACAGAAATGTCATATAACTAGTGCATGTTCACACAACTAACAAAGACAATTGTCAAGTGTCTGGCTGCAAAGCCAGGGTCTTTACCACTGCCATGCGAGGGTCAGAAATCCATAGTCCGCCACCTGCTAGTGTATAGCTGAGAGCTGAGAATGACTTTGCTGCTTTTCAAGGCTTGTTGGAGAGAGAAGGAGAATATTTTATGGCATATGAAGAATGGTGAAATGTAATTTCCTGTGTCTATAAATAAAGCCACATTAGAATATAGTGACACCTATTTATTCATCTCATATCATCTTATCTATAGCAGCTTTCAGCCCTGAAATATCATGACAAAATATTTATGGCGTATGGTAAATTGTACAAAGTATAAAGAAATAAAATCTCACTAATCTGTATAAGACATTTAGACATAAAAAATACTGGAATATATTCCAAATGATTAACAATGAGTTATAGGAAATGAGTCATTGTTTTAAAATGTTAGACTAGGGATATAGCTCAGTGGTACTTTGATTGCCTAGCATGAATGAGACCCTAGGTATGGACTCTAGCACCATAAAAAACAGCAAACAACAACAAAAGTCTTCATGTCCCACCTAATGTCATCTTTATAAATTAAATAAGTTTACATGTGATGGCTAATATTCTTTTGATTTGGGGGGATTTTTTGGTGGCAGCATGGATCAAACGCAGGATCTTGTGCTTGCCAGGCAGGCACTTATGCCACTGAGCTAACTCTCTGGTCCTGGCTAATTTTCTGAATTAAAGTATTCTACATGATAAAAAATGAATAGACATTTAATGAGATACTATAGGATAAGAGGTTCTGAATGTGTTTTGTCTGTCTTATGACCTCTGGCTGTAAATCACCCTTGAAAACAAAAAATTGTCAAAGTTATGTTATAAGAATTTTAGAAGGCACAATCATTAAGTATTGGCCTCATGTATTCCCAAGCATCTTTATTTTCCCTGTGTATATATTATTCTAAAATTGGACAAAATGTAGACTTTAAAGTTTTATTGGTTAAATCACTAACTACATTGTTAATGCAAATACCCTTGCATGAAATGTCTTCCCATAGATTACACTATCATGTTATTGTTGAAGTGTGAGATGTCTGAAAGGTATTGCTTCATCAAATCTTAAATAAGATCCCCAGCATGCTGTGCTGACCCCACCCCAGGTGCGTGCTGAGAGGCCATTGAGATTAGGTATGGTGGCACGTGCCTATAATCCCAGGGCTTGGGAGACTGAAAACAGGAGAAGCACTATGTCTGATCTGTGTAGTGAGACCCTGTAGCTCTGTACTACTAAGTACATTAAAAAAATCTTAAATAAGAATGAAAAATTTGTGTAGATATCTAGGCCTTTAGAAAAGGTAGGAAAACTGAGTTAATTTTCTAAGGAATTTTATAATACTTAGAAAGGTTCTCAAGAGGGCTTTCTTTTACCAGTATATAAATCTACCCTGCTTTATTATACTTTTACATCTTGTGTCCCTCATTCATGGCAGCATGGTCATTTAATGCTTTTAAGATGCTGAGATTCAGATAGGCTTGCTTGCACAAAATTATAACTAAATACTAGGATCTGGCATCATATCCAACTCTTCTGAAATGCTTCTCAGCTGCCCATTGATATGTTAACATGATGCTATTTACTTTTGAATCCTCTCTGCTATCCTTCAGTTCTCATTAAGCAGTATCACTAAAGCACAACATCCCTTTCCAATGTTTTTGCCACTTTTCTGTGAATTGATTGAATGGGAATTGATCTGCTCAGAACTGGAATGGTGCTGAATAGCTAGTTAACAGCTAAAGGAGCAGTACTAAGATTAGTATCAGCTGGGTGGGGCAAACAGCAGTTGGAGTTTTAATAAGCAAGCCAGGCATAGGCTGGGGGAATAGCTAGCTTTAGCTAAACCTTTTGCAAATACAGCTCAGAGAGCTAATGCACCTTGATCCGGCCTGAGTTTCTCAATTAGGCAGTTAGCACTTGGGCAGTTCCCCTGAAGAGTAGCTCCTCTTGTAGAGACTCAGTCCTTAAGAATCCCAGGTCACAGTTCATAGTTCTACAAATTTGTTTTTGAAAAACTGCCTGTTCTCCCCTCTGTCCTTTGAATGTTCAGGTGCAGAATTGGGAGAATGAAGCTGTGACTAGCAAAATAACTTTTCTTCTGAAGATAGTTGCAAACACAAGATTTCCCAAATTATTACATAGAATAGTAGTTATCACTTTGAGCTAGAAGTGCCTCTGTATAACTAAGGATTCCATCAGACTGGTGCCTGTCAGTGAGGGAAATACGTAGTTTTCTCCCCAGAGCTCTCCTCTCCTGGGCCAGGTAAAACTACTAATAATTCTGACTCTTCCTTACAATTCCTGAGAGAAACAAATTGTAATTTCACAAGTTAGATTCTTAGAATATGCACATGCAAATACTCTCTATTGCTCAATTGTTATTGACTGTTCTAATTGTGCATAAAATTAGATTATTCACATTGTAGGTCATCTTTATTCATCTTCTATAGCTGAAATTAACATGACTGTTCTTGATTCGTTCTCCAAACAAGCTTCTATTTTGCATAAGGGCTCCTTCATACAAAGGCCCAGAGTGTCTTCATAGATGGTCGTAATTTTTTCTGTAAGTTTGCCAACTGCTGCATCTGTTTTAGAACATCAAAGTTTTGCATCAGAGCTACAAAAAGATTTAATGGGCTTCCTGCTGCTGTTGTTGGCAGTACCCAGGTGCCAGTAGCATTTCCCAAACTGTGCTTTACCAAACACTAGTCCAACACAAAGCTCTGCGGAAGGAATTGCGTTTCAAGGAAACAAGTGCCTCACTTTCTACTTTTTCTCTTGGAAGATCACAATCCTCATTAGCTTACTTGACTGAATAAAGAAAAATTGCTTGTGCTCTCTGTCCAGCATGTTCCTGTTCCTTTTTTTTTTTTTTTTTTTTTTTGCTTTCAAAAGCTTTTATTTTCTGCTCCAGAAAAAAAAAGTCTGCTTACCCCTATGGAGTAAAACAAAAAATATAACAACAACATGATAATAATTTCTTCAAACTATTTATAGCCAAAAATTAAATAAATATCATAGTACTATGTATTAATATTTCTTTTTCATAAAACCACTAGCAAAGAAAGAAAATATTTGTGTCTGTTTTAAACACATATGCTGGCATCCTGTTCCTTTTGATAAAAGAAAACTTTCTTTTTTAAATTTTATTTTATTGAGAAACAAATATCAATGAGACAGTTTCAAAGCTGATTGATAGGACAGTTTCAGTAATTAATACATTGTACACTGTTATCTTCTTAGTGGTGATCCACAGTACAAGATGCAGACAGGCTATCCTGTCCAAACACTATTAGTACAAATCTTTCTTCTCAGTGAATTAAGCAAAAATAGCTGTATATCTATCCTGACTATTCTGCATATACAGATACAAAATGGTCGTTCCTTTGTATCGCCTCTTTTTGTTTAGTCCTGTCAGAAATGGGTATTCCATTGGCATCTAGATACTATAGATGCATGAGTTCAGCAAAACAATCCAGCACAGTCCAGCAGTCCACAATAGTAGTTGATTATCCACAGAAGTAGTTCTCTTGAACCTTTCACAGCTCAGCATATTAATATGGCTTTACTTTATATACCTCGGTTTTATACTTTTCTGCTGTATGGTTAAGACCAAGATAAAGCAAGACCTGTATAACAAGAAATGTAACTTTTGTATCTGATAAGGTCAGTCAAGTCTCCTCAGGATTTATCCTGTAACCCTGTACCTCAGTTTGCAGAACCTTTGTCAGTGTCAGCCATGTGGATGAGTCACAGCCATTGCTTGACCAATTTGCTCTTTGTGAAAGCCTGAGAGAATGTTTTCTTTCCAGGTGACTCTCCTTAGGCACACAACCTAAGTTTGCAGACCAAAAATTAGATAACTAGAAGGGCTGCAAAGGCAGCCAACATTTTGACCATAGCCTTTCAAGGTCAGTGAAGACTCAGCACATAGGAGAACCTATACTGTAACATCATGTAACTCAGTTGTGTCCCAAATTTTCTGATCAAGGAAATTATGGGGCCACAGAGCAACGTGATCAATGATGTAGAGTGTGCCTAAAAAGAAAACTTTCTTAGTTGGCAGTACCCATTACTATTTCCTTGATCTACCATTTTAACATAAAATGTTTCTAGTGTAGTTGACTAATACATTTATTATTGAGGAGACGGATGTGTCTAATACTTGAAGATGGTGAGATTTATAGCTTCTAATCCAAGAATCTATAATATTATTATTATCCTAGCTTAAACATTTACATATGTGACAGGGTCCATATTAGTTAGATTCAAAAGATATGATATTGATATTTTTCTTAAACATTGTGGAATTTGGTGACATACTTTCTGTATAGGATAGTAATTAAGTATAATTGCATATTAAAAATGGCAGGTGTGTAGTTAGAGGCTTCAGACACATATGTATTCTAAACCATAATTAAATTGTTTAAAATTGGTAGGCAAATGCTAGAGTTCTGTGTCACAGAAATCAGCCCAGGTGAAATTTTTAAAAATCCCTGTGATCAATTATCCTAAAAGGTAGTAGGCAACCTTAAACATGTTAGGATCTTCTTGAAGAATACAGCTCTTATTTTCAAAGGGGACATTATGTCTGATAGTTCTCACAGGAAAAAGTGGAATAATTTATGTGAAATTTACTGAGTTGTACTTCTGTTGTTTAGTTCAGAGTAGCATGACAACTATTAGAAATGCAGTACTGTATTCCTGTATAGTACTGTTTGTAGTTCAATTTTGAAAACACTTTTCCAACCCATTTATTAAGTAGTATTTATTTTGTAAGCCAAATGATGGAGCAAAACAAATTGTTCTCTTCATGTACACTTGTTTTTACTTCTGGCTCAGCAGAAGGCTGATTTAATAATATACTACTCTTAAATTTATAGAACATTATAATCTTTGGTTCTGCTAAGACTTCTTCATGATATGCGTTCTCATATGGATTTATATGCACGTATTTGTAATTTATTCTTTAAGTATAAGTAGGTATACATGTATATACTATTTATCTATATATAGTCACATAAATGCATATATGTTTCTTTTTATATAGTATATAAATGTAAATGAATATATAGCATACAAGTATTTTAATACATGTTTGTTTAAATATTTTATATATTCTTTTTTTCTGTCTACTGGATGAGCACATTTTCTAAATATTCCTTTATTTATATATGCTCTTGTCAAATGGGCATTGTTTTGTGAGCATATTTTCTTAATGTATCATGTAAGTATTATATTTACGTATTTCTTATTTTTCATTTTGTATCATAGTTTTCAAAATGTTTTTCTGCTTTGAAAAACTGCAATCAGGGCCCGGCCAGATAGCTCAATGAATTAAAGCGTCTGCTTAGGCAGATGCAGGGACCAGGGTTCGATCCCTGGTGTGCTGTGCAAGCCCCGCCCTGGGGGTGCGTTGAGACAGCAACTGAGACAGCACATGGTGGCGTGCACCTGTAATCCCAGTGCTTCGGAGGCTGATGACTAGAGAATCACTGTGAGTGTGATCCGTGTAGTGAGACCCTGTAGGCCCTGTACTAAATACATAATAAAAAAAAAAGAAAGAAAGACTGCAATCATAAGCCAGGTACACAATAAGAAAAGGGTACTATATACCCCTCCTGTAGACTCAACAGCTACTAACTTATGGCCAGTCTTTTTATTTATGCCCTATACACTCCTCTCTCACCTACATTACATGAAGCAAAGCTCAAGATACCATTTAATCATCTCATATATCTTCAAGACATTGAATAACAATACACTTATGTCAATGAAAGATAATAATTCCTTTATGCCACCACATATCTAATCCTTGTTTAAATTTCTTCCAGTGGTGTTATGGGTGTTTTTGTTTGGTAATTTGATATCCCAGTAAGAACCATGCATAGCAGTTGGTGGATCTGTCTCTAAAATGTCTTAATCTCTAGAATTTCACTTGCTTTTCTTGCATTAGTTAAAAGAAGAAACCATTTTACTTATGCTATATATTTGCCATCATGCTTCTGATGTGTTGTTCAACCTGTTCCTCCTGCCCTGTGTTATCTGAGAATTAGTGCAGTAGCTAGGTTTGTTTAAGTTAGATTTGATAAGGATCTAGTTCAGTTTTTGGGGAAAGAATATTTCATTGGTGATACTGCCACATGGAGGAATATAATATATGTATGTTTAGTGTCAGCAGCCATTGAAGAATTTTATTTAAATATTAATTGAATAGATGATGAGAAATGGTCATATCTTCACTCTGTCATTCTTCATTTATTAATTGGAGTGATTACATTAAAACCTTTTGGGTATTTCTTACCATGAGTGCAGTTCTTTTGAAAAGCAGAATAAATGATAGGCTTTCACTTAATGCATCAGCTTTTAAAATGATTAGTTGGTTCCCTAGCATCTACCAAAGATGACCAATGACTCTTTATTCTATCATTGCAAATTTGCTTTGTGGTATAGCAAGGTGTTTTGGCAACATTTTTGCATTTCCTGTCCCGTACTGTGAACCTTCTAGTTCTCCAAGAAGCTTTTGGTCCCTGGATCAAGGTAAAAGAAGAAAGGTTTCTTTTACGTTTCAGTACACAGTTGGCTGCTTCCACTGCTGTGGCCCTGAGGACAGGCAGAAAATCTTGGTGAAAGGGTGAGGGGGGTTGGGAGGGCAAAAATGTGTTCCTCTTGGAAGCCCAGAAGCA
>NW_004524645.1:3812650-3814794 GCF_000260255.1 Octodon degus
TAAGCCTTATAAAGCTAATAAATACTTATGAATTTAGTGAAAGAAAGTGAGTTGATTTTTAATAAAAATTCTAATATACACATACTTGTTTAGATTTCATCTTAAAGTGCAAAGACTAAACAGACATTCAATTATATACATTTTCTGGGACTCCAAGCTATCATCTTAATAGGCCAAACAGATGGTATAACCAAGAAATATTTATCCCATGGCTTTGACTCTCTCACTGTTAATGCTTCTCAGGGATAAAAACATTTGGGCCCTTGGGAAGAGATGTGCAGTCTGTTACTGAGTTGCCATTTTTCCTTTCTTTTTTATTACTGCAGTTGAACCCAGGGATGCTCTACCACTAAGACACATCTCCCAGCCCTTTTTATTTTTTATTTGGAGACAGGATCTCACTAAGTTACCCAGGCTATCCTTGAACTTTCAATCTTCCTGCCTCAGCCTCCTCAGTAGATAGAATTACAGGCTTGTTCCATCACACCCACCTGAGATGACTTTATGCTCAATGTTTCAACTCAGTGTTCACATTTGGAATCATAGACATCCAATGAGTCTTCTCACACTGTCATATTGTCCCAAAAGGCTTCTTCAAGATGACTTCTCCTTACACTGGAGATGTTCGATATTGTGCAATTTCACTTAGCAACTTACAAGTTCTTTCTTGGGAAACTTACTGGGTTGTATTTAAGCCCCTAACTTTGGGGTTCACACATGCATTCCAGCTTCCTGGATGTGACTTTTGTACAATACCTAATCTTTTCTTCCCCCAAAAGATGGCAGACCTCACCCAGGTTACCGGTTTTTTCATAGTTTTGTATCCAATGTAAATGCTCTTTCTATGTAATTTCAGATTCTTTGAACTTGGTCAAATATGCTTCTCTCATATTCTCAACATCCACAGTCTCTTGAATATTTCTATATGATCTAATTGAGTTCTCTACCTGGCTGTCTGGCCCGCTATCCCAACTTGCAAGTCCTCAGATCAGCACACCAAATCATGGAATTTTGTTGTTTCTGGAGATGTGTCAGACCCAGACATTCCCCCTGGATTAGCTGTGGAATAACTGTGTTTCACATTTATGTCTCCCTGTCATTGGGACCAAAGCATAAGATACACCAAAGCCTCTCTGGATGGTATGTGCCCCAGGGCAGTAGCTGTGAACAGAGTACAAAAGAAAAACTCTGTAAATTTCCAAAACTAATCTAAATGGGCAAAACTCCCTGGGAAATTGTGTAGCACATATTGCCAAGTGAAGGAGATGTGCTTTATGTGTGATTTTAATGAGGACACAGACTAGGGGTTAAGCTACAGCCTCTCATATTTTGTCTTAGTTTGGAAGGAGCGGGGTAATGTTTAATGGTGAACTGAAAGACCGACAGGGCAGAAGGAGAGGTGGTGGAGAATAAACTTTTGGTGTTCATTAAAGTATTTTTTTCCAATTTAAGACTGTGGGTTATGGGAAATTGAAAAACCAAGCACAAGTCCCAATCAACAGCACATCTATAAAGTAGAAATGAAAATTTCCTAATGAACACTGAGACAGTTGATTATCTTTGTCGTGTAACAGTTAGCTTCTTTGCCTAATACCACTACTAGATATAGCTGGAACAAAAGCAACTTGGAAATAGTGCCATTTCAAACCATCTTTGGGAGCTACAATTTCAATATATCATTGAAACATCAGGCCAAATTTTGGCACATTATTTTCTAATGAATTTAACTTGTATGATGTTCATCGTTTAGTGAAGTTTATTGTGCCTCAAATTGTATGAAATTTCTTTCTTTTTTTGCTCCATAATTTTATTGAGAAACAAATAGCAATGAGACAGTTTCAAATCGAATGGGTAAGACAGTTCCAATAATTAACACATTGCATACCGTTTTCCTAGAGGTAATTTGTTGTACAAGATGCAGACATGATATCCTATTTACAAACTATTAGAACAAATCCTTCTATTCATTGAGCTAAGAGAATGTAGCTGTATATCTATCTTAATCATTTTGAATAAAAGATACAAAATAGTCATTCATCTGTATCCTCTTTTTTTGTTTAGTGCCTTCATTTAAATATTATAGGTGTATGAACTCAGCAAAATATTCCAAAATAGTCCAAGGTCAATAATAGTATTGGGTCTTC
>NW_004524645.1:3817632-3818647 GCF_000260255.1 Octodon degus
AGAGACAGAGACAGAGACAGAGAGACAGACAGAGACAGAGAGACAAAGAAAGAGAGAGACAGAGACAGAGACAGAGAGACAGAGAGACAGACAGAGACAGAGAGACAAAGAAAGAGAGACAGAGACAGAGTCAGAGAGAGACAGAGAGAGAAAAGGATCAGGGACAAGGTATACTCTTCAAAGCCGTGTCCTCAGTGACCTACTTCCTCCAACTTCACCACTCGTCCTGCAGTTCGCGATGATCCAGCTGCTTCTCTAGGACTCATCTCTGAACAATGCACGAGTGTTGGAGAGGACACTTTGTAGTAAAAACCATTAGAGTCCAGATTGCTTTTAGTAGTGCAAATGGTATTTGAATCCAAAATCAAGGAGTTAGGAGCACACATTACTGCTGGAATAGCCATTGTTATTTGAGAGCTTTCAGTTAGGAAGTATGTATTTTGAAGATAAAATGCATCATGATTTCTTATCTTTGACTCAAATTCCGAATCAACCTTTATATAACCTTGCATCTTACATCCTCACATCTCCATCTACTTTCTCAATAGCTATCTAACAGCACCAATGTCAGTATTCTTTGGTTTCATTTCGTAAATAACACACAGTCTCAAATAATAGTACCAGCCCCATAAACACCAATCTGTACTGCGTATGGCTTAATATATTTGCAGTATTTTTGTCTTTAGAATATATCCTACTAGAAATGTGTAATTCATTTGCTGTGTCTTAAATTTACTCGAAGTGTTTCTTTCCTTACCCTTCTTCCACTAGCTCAATTCATGGTTAGCTTCTTTTACTCTCCCTTTGCTTTTGATTTATAAAGATGGCCTTATTGAATAAAATTTTGGTCAATAACTTTTGAAAATATTTACCTGGTTCCAAAGTGAAATCTATAAAATGTGATTTATTTAGGTAAGGTGAACTTTCTCCTTGTTCTCTTCACCTTGTTCAGTTTTTCCCTCATAGTAAAATTTTATTTTATTTTTACTTCTTCTGTCTCATTATCTTTCAGAAT
>NW_004524645.1:3827012-3835270 GCF_000260255.1 Octodon degus
CAATGGCTGTGACTCATCCACATGGCTGACACTGACAAAGGATCTGCAAACTGTGATACAGGGTTTCAGGGTAAATCCTGAGAGGATTTGACTGACCTTATCAGATACAAAAGTTACATTTCTTATTATATATGTCATGCTTTATCTTGGTCTTAACCATCCAGCAGAAAAGTATCAAAACGAAGTATAAAAAGTAAAGCCATATTAATATCCTGCATTGTAAAAGGCTCAAGTCAGCAAATTCTGACATTGCCAGTCTTATGGAAAACCCACTACAATTAGGGACTACTGGACTGTAGTGGAATATTTTGCTGAATTCACATACCTACAATATTTAAATGGCAATGGAATGCCCTTCTCTAACAAAATTAACCAAAAAAGGGGATACAAATGAATGACCATTTTTTATCTGTATATTCAAAATAGTTAGGATAGATATACAGCTGTATTCTCTTAATTCAGTGAATAGAGAGACTTGTTCTAATAGTGTCTGTGGACAAGATATCATGTCTGCATCTTGTACAATGAATAACCACTAAGGCAACAATATGCAATGTATTAATTATTGACACTGTGCTAGTAATAGGCTTTGAAACTATCTCATTGCTATTTGTTTCTCAATAAAATAATTTTTAAAAAAGAAATAAAACCTCTAATTAATTAGCATTAATTTAATCAAAAAGGAGATTATCTTGGGACAGCTTGACCCCATCAGGTGTGCTCCTTTAAAGAGATTAAAGCAGCAAAATCCTCTTGCTGAGCTCAAAGAAACAGACAGCCATGGAGTGCACTCATATGGAGAGAAGGATCCTCCAAACTGCAAGGAACTGAATCGTGCCACAGAAAACTACCAGGTTTTAAAGAAGAATCCATACTCTGGTGAAGAACCATAGCCTAGATGAAAATTTAACTTTAGCTTCATGAGTATATGGGCAGAGAGCCCAGTTAAACCATAGCCAGACTGCTGATCCTCAGAAGTATGTGTTGTTTTAAGCCCCTTTGTAGTAGTTAGTTACAACCACATTTGAAGACTAACACATCAGCTCTCAGGTTAGAAATGGCAAATGCAACAGATCTCTTCTGGGGTTTTAACTGCAGCTTCTGAATTAGGCATCAGTTGCCCGCATTTGAGGCATGAGGCAATAGATTCTAAGACATAAAGTCATGTAGTTTGTTTATGGTAAATACAGGACCTGAATTACATCTAAAGGATTTGAAAAAGCAAGTCTCTTGCCCTGACATTATGTGCATAGAGATAAACAGCACGTGCAAAGTTGCACGTGCTTCCAGTGTGAGCAGCTCAGTCATGCATGTATGACAATAATAGCTACCATTTGTCCATCTCTTCATGAGCTACAGTGAACTTGTGCTTGTTTCATTTGATCCTCCCAAGGTTGATTGCTCATGCAAAACTGTCATATGCCTTTCCCTTAAAACAAGTCAAAGGTACATTATCTAAAAGTGAAAAAGAAAAGGGTTATGTCTAACAAGTCAATGACACAAAGAAAAAGAAATAAAAATGGCCTGCAGACATTTAGAGGACCAAAGTTGTGTTCAACAAAACAATAGCAATGTTTATTATGATCTGCCTCGCAGCTGGGCAGGTACAGTGAAAGCCAGAACTTTTGTACTTTTTTAATTGAAGCCATCTCAGTAAGTGATCTGATTTTAAAATAGAAACTGTATTTGCTAAAATTATATATGTTACAGCCCGATATATGTCAATCCTTTTCAAAAACTATTTTTTGCTTTCAGGAGATAACAGGAAAAACACAGAATTTTCCCCCGTATGCACAAGAAGGCTGAAACAAATCTTTCAAGAAACATCAGTGGTAGTTATTAAGTAGGTTTATTACAAAAATAAAGCATTAAAAATGAACCTACAAGAATAAACTGCTTAAATTCTGGAAAGGGCACTATTTTTTTTAAGTATTATGCTTGGATTTTATGTTAATGCCATGTTTGAATTAGGAGAAATTAGCTAAGTATCAGACTTTTCAAATTTGAAACTGCCAGCATTTGTCTACCCATTACCCAAGATAATTATTGAGCACATAAAAGTTATTTGGGCTGCATGACCCTAAGCCATGTCAAATTTAGGTCAGGGAAAGCTCCATTCACTGGTTACTTTAAAAATAAATGTAGTGGACCAAGGAGATAGTTCACAGGCTTAAGTGTTTGCCTGGCAAGTGCAAGGTCGTGAGTTCAATCCCCAGTACCAATAACAAATACATAAATATAGTGCTTTCGGGAAAACAAAAGCCCAAGAGAAATACTGGAGCACTGAGAAGAACTACCCCTAGAAAAGATTAGCTAAAATTGGAAGAGTCAACAAGAATATGGGAGGTTTGAAAGAGTGGCAGAAAGATCTTTTGAATTAGGGCATGAACATTACCTATGCTGAAGTCCTCTTCTTCTTCTAGCTCTTACTTGAGAAAGAATCTAACTAACGTTCTTAGATGAACATTTAGTGACAGAAAATTGTGTTGTGTGAAGGATTTGTGACTTTTGCTTGGTTGAGCAATTATTTTAAATTGTCAATTTAAGAAAAAGAAAGTTGATGTCTTCAAATTAGATTTTATTCTGTGAAGAATAAAGCTTTCTATTCTGTTTTCAATTTGCCCTCTCTGTTTTCAGTTTTCAATCCTGGAAACCCAAGATTTTGTTCAGAGAGAAAATAAACGAGTTTTATTTTGCAAATGCTTTGCAATTACAGGGTAAATTCAAATAGATGATTTATTGAGTTTGGAAAGTGACAGAATCTATTTAGTAGTAATTCATGACACTTTTTCAAAAATCTGCTGAAAAAATAATGATTTAATTCTCACTATAAAATATCATGCAGTATACACACATATAAAGGTTTGTGATTCCATAATTAATATTTTTCTTTCATTCAAAACCTCTATTCAAACATATACTTTTGTTTTCTTACCTGAACTTCATTTAGTATAGTCACCAGAACCACATCCAAATAACGTGACTGCCCCAAGGATATGCAAATACATATAGCAAGGATTGGCAGAGAAGAACGGGAGCCAGAAAAAGCAACATTAGGAGGTAACACAAAAACCACTTGAGTGACCTTTAAAGGCAGATATTGGCTAGAATTTATAATAATTTGACTGCATAATAATGATTTTTAATTTTAAGTAAAGCTTAAATATTCCATGATTTCTTTAAAAAAAAAAAAACACTTTCCCACAAAAGGGCTAGATGCAGCTCCCTTTTGCCTAGCATGCACACCTACCTACTATGCATGAAGCCCTGGGTTTTTTTCCTTAGTTACTGCCAAAATGAATAAAGGAAGGAAGGAAACATTTGGAAAGTACTTCTAGCTAAAGAGAAACCTGAAATAGAATTTTGGAGCTGAAGAATAAGTTTCACTATCTTTAATTCTTTAAATTTTATTTCTAATGATCTTCAGTAAAGTACTGTATCTTTATAAATCTGGCATGACATGTGACATGTGTCTGGACAGTAATTGATGTGTGTGTGTTTTCTTGTCACTTTCCAGCATCTGAGAGTAGGAGTGTTTTCACCGTGCCTCATCTTTTTTGACAGCTCTAATGTTAATTTCTCTGTCAAATGGAAATTGTGAATCTTACCTATTTTTACTGTTCCCTGACATTGTGTGGAAATCTGTAAGTCCAAATGTCTAAAAATCTGTCCAGATATTTCTACTTTTCAGTCAGTCAAGGACTGAAACTTTCACTGTGCCATTTATGATCAATTATTTTTTACTATATGACTAAATTAAAACAAATTTTCCATTGAATCACATGTTCACTTTGGATTTAGAGTTCCTAGAAAAGTTTCTTAGCTATAAGTCATAATAAATTAGAAACTTCAAATATCTTGTATTTCACCTGAAAGAATTTTCTTCCTCTGTCAAGTAATATTATATATTTAAAATATAGTTATATAAAACTTTCTCTGCAAGATGCTGAATGAATAACCAGTTCACATGATTTTTTTAACACAATCACATAGGCATATTTATGAAAACCTATTCTATGAAAGACACTATTCTAGGTCTTATGAAAGATTTTTCTAAACAAACTTTGTTCCCCAAAACTTGAAATCTAGGGTTTTTTAACATAAACTAACAATATAAAGTAGTGTGTGATGCATATGAATAACTACAGATTGACACCATATTGTATGTGTTTGCCATAGAAATTATTTAATAGTTAAAAGTTACAAGTACTGCAGGTTGTATCCATTCAACAACACAGTGATACAGTTTTGCAATTGAAGTCTCTCCTGGTTGCAAGTGGCAGACACTGTGACTCAAACAGGCTTACGAGTAAAGTGAGTTTTGCTGGCTCATGAACAGGGACAGAGCAGTACTCAGTGGTTCCAACACTGTCAATAGGCATACAGCCCTGGTTCCCTCTGAACTCCTCTATTCTCAGGAAGATTCTCTTGAGCATCAACAGCCTGAGGCTTACACCCCACATATTTCTGAACTGGAAGAACAGTGCTTCCCTTTCTCACTGCTCCTACTCAAAGGATAGGCTGAATGGTCATCTCAATTGCTTTGTGCATCCTTCCTGAGGCATTTGCAGTGGCTGGAAGCAAGGCCAGCCTCTTGGTTTGCAACTTGTCCAATCACACAGGATGTTGTACTTTGAAAAGTGCCCTGCTTGTTTTAATCTTCTGTTATCAGCATGCTGAAATTCTCAATAACTCTCAAACAGAACGGCTTGCATTTTCAATTTTCACTGCATTCCACAAACCATGTGGCAAAGTCTGGTAAGATGTGACCATTGGCCAGATGTGGCAAAAGCGATAACCAGAAGGAATAGGCTGTTAGGATCCCCCTAACATATGCGTGCAGTGAGAGTGTGGGTGAGTAAATAGGTCTTTAAAAGAAAATTGTAAAGGAATGAATCAGGGCCCAGCAAAATCAATAGATGTTTACTGTCTAAGTGTCACTGTAATCATCAGGACTCAAAATGAGATACTATAATGGTGGGGGCAGGGCCAACCTCCAATTTATTCTACAGTTTGCTCTCCTAAACTTTTATACCACACTTCTCACATAGATTTGCATGAACCGTATCATTGAAGAAGAGAGTTCCACCCTGTCCAAAGATGATGATATTATGAAAAAGCTACTGAGATAGAAATGTCTGAAGGTATTTCAAAGAATAGTATGGGCTTGATCTTAACTTCATAAGGTTGCTGACCTGGTGGAAGATCTGATTTTGTCAGTGAATTTGAAACCAGAATGTTGGGAGATGTCCCTGATGAACTGCGATCTGGGGCAAGATTGGAGGGGATATGGTAGAAATGAGGCAGACAAGGCCAGAGGCAGGGATTTAGTTTCACATTATAGGCCATCGTTTCTCTGTGGTGGCACGTATCACCCATAAAATGGTAAAAATTGCTTCTTAGGGGACAAAATACACTTTGATGTATAAGGAACAAATTAAAATATCACAATTTTATTTCCACAGTGGTTTCACCAGTCTACACTCCTACTAAGAGTGGAAAAGGGTTCCTTCTTCCACACAGCCCTGCCAGCATTTGTTATTGGTTGATTTCTTGAGGATAGTCATTATTTCTGGGGTGAGATGGAATCTCATTGTTGTTTCAGTTTGCATCTCTCAAATGACCAGTGATGTTGAATTACTTTTTCATGTATTTATTTGACAATTGTACTTCTTTTGAAGTGTCTAATCATTTCAGATGCCCATTTTTGTATCAGGTCTTTAAATTTGTGAGCCTAATTTTTTCAATTCTTTATAGATTTTAGGTATTAGCCCTTTGAAGAACAATGGGCTAAGATATTTTTCCACTCTGTGGGTTGTCTTTTTATGCTGGTGATAATTTATTTTGCTGTGCAAAAGCTTTTTAATAAGATGAGATCCCAGTTGTTGAGTCTTTGTAATATTTCACATGAAGTCAGGGTTTTGTTTGTGAAGTCTGCCTACGTGTATGCCTTCAAGACTTCCACCTGTTCTCTTTTCCAGCAGATTTAGCATTTCTGTTTTAACATTTAGATCTTTGATCCATTTTGATTGTAGTTTAGTGTACAGTGAGGGATATGGGTCTAGTTTTAATGTTTGGAATGTGGAAAGCCAGTTTTTCTAGCACCATTTATTAAAAATGCTATCTTTCTTCCACTAAATGTGTTTGGCCCCTTTATTAAACATAAGATGGCTGAGTTTGTCTTAAATTATTTCTGTATCTTCCAATATGTTCCAATGATCCTCAGGTCTGGCTTTTTTTGCCAATACCATGCTGTTTTTATCACCATAACTCTGTAGTAAAATTTCAAATTAGGGCTTGTGATGCCCCCCACTTTTCCTTTGTTGCTCAGAACTGTGTTCCCTATTCTAAGTCTCTTCTGGTTCCAAATGAATTTTAAGAATGTTTTTTTCTAGTTCTGCAAGGTATGATAATTATATTTCGATTGGAATTGCATGAAATCTATAGAACAATTCAGGGAGTATGGCCATTTTTATTATGTTGGTGCTTCCTACTCATGAGCAAGGGATATTGTTCCATTTTTCTGATATCCTCTTCTATTTTGGAATATTGTAGTTATTAATGTGGAGATACACACTTCCTTTGTTAGACTGATTCTTAAGAACTTCATTTTTTTGTGTGCTACTGTGAAATGTATGTTTTCCCTAATTTGCATTTCTGAGTTTTTCTCTGTGCAACCACTTGGGAAATCAGTGTGGACATTCCTCAAAACAATAGGACTAGAGGTTCCATTTGAACCAGAAAGTCCCCTTGGTTTTTCCTCCCGAAACAATTAAAAGCATTATACCACAGTGCATCCATGTGTGTAGCAGCACAATTTGAAATACCTAAATATTGCAAACAACCCAAATCCCAATCAACTGATGTGTAGATAAAAATGATGTACTTTTTAATGGAGTACTAGTTAAGAATAAAAAAGGTAAACCTGAGACATTTACAGCTGAATAGGTAGTCCTTGAGACCATACTCTTAAGTGAAATAAATTGAGCACACATGTGTAACTATTGCATTGCCTCTCTGGCGTGAGAATCATAAAGTGTAAATAAGAAAAAAAATGTATAATAGGTATTATGAAATAGAACATAATTATTCAAAAGAAAAGGGGAATGGGAGTAGAAAAAAGGACAAAATGGAAACAAAGCTTTGCAAATAAAGAGGAGAAGAGGGGTTGAGAAGAGGGAAAGGGATGGGAAAATAGAGTAATTGAGATATATCATGTACAGATGCAAATACCCTATGATGAATGTGATCATCATGCATATCTAAGTTATACCAATAATCTTAATTAAGAAAATAAATAAAATATCGTGTATCAACAGATAAATAATATATCTTGGTATTAAAATCCTATTGTGAAGGCAAAAAGATCTTAAAAGGCTCCAAGAGTTAATAACAAATTGCCAGGAGTTATTAATTTGTGTCCCACAGCATTTTAGGGATTCTCGTGACAGTCATGATCCTATCCTCAGACAATGCATACAAAATATCAAACATATCATCTGTGGCCTCATTTTCCTCATCCCAACAATTAAGAATGTATCGTCAGTCTATCTACCTCAGCGACTTCTTTTTCATGATCTCTGAGGAGCTCAATGTGAAGCAATTTTAGCTCCTTGGGAGGAAAAAGAATCACAAAACAAGTATGAAGTGTGGTGATTAATTCTCCCATTCTTCTTAAATAGTGTTAGTTGAAGGCAAAACAGAATAAAACACAGGAAACAGACTTGAAACCTCATAGAAATACACACTCTGTGAACTACCCTTGCTGCAGAAAGTCAGCACACGTTTGGCTAAAGTCCCTCAGGAGGCTTTGTCTGCACAGAAGCAAAAACCTTACTCTGTTTCCTCTTTGGAAACAAAAGAGTAAAAAAATCCTCTCTAGGTGAAACCTTGACTCTGAGTGTTAGGTGTTTCTAGTCAGGGACACTATCAGCAATAAAAGGGATGATTTAAAACTACAGTGATCAGGGCTGGGGAGATGGCTTAGTAGAATAAGCGCTTCCCTGGCAAGCACAAAGGTCTGAGTTCAATCCCTGGTTCCGCCAATAAATAAATGAATAAAAATGAAAATACAGTGACTGATAATTTAAATATATATAGGAAAATAGGCACTGTCATTAATTCCACACAAGTATTTCTCCTTCATTCAAACAAATTCCTTGCATCATTCTTGCCATTTTTCTGAAGCACCTCCAAATGCCATCACCATTAGGATTAGCCTTCAACATATGGATCTTGGTGGAACACAAATATTCAGC
>NW_004524645.1:3835370-3840873 GCF_000260255.1 Octodon degus
AAAAAAAAAGAAAATAAATGGTAGTGTGCAAAATAAGCTTTGCTTCACCTGGATTTAAATTCACAATATATTCTGGAGATTACTCCCCAAGGACATATAGAAGTAGTCTTTCCTCTGTTTCTGCAGCTGCAAAGAATACTGATGGACATTTGGGTCATTATAGTCTTATGCTACTATATAATGTGCCAAATAGCTCTAATTTTTGAAGTCTATACTTCAATATGTACATCTTGTCCAGTACTATTTTTTTATACAGGGTCTCACTATGCAGCACAGACTTGTAGTCACCCTCCTGTCTCAGACTCGCAGTGCTGGGATTACAGGAATGTGCCACCATGCCAGGTTTCAGTGCTGTCATGGCATGTCCGGGATTCTGGGTCTGGAACAGCAAGCGGTACCAGGGATTGAACTCAGGCCCTTGTGCTTGCTGGGCAAGCACTTATTCTACTGAGCTATCTCCCCAGGCCATTGTGCAGTACTTTAAACTTCCATACAGCATTCTGTGTCTCCTCTGGCCCCCTCTCCATGACAGCTTCCCTCTTCCTCACACTTAGAAAGGCCTTCAGTCCTTATACAAAGCCTCATCACATCCAAAGCTGGACATAGCATTTGCACACACAGGCCCCAATCCTGCAAAATGTGACCAATCATCAGTGCCACGGAAGTTGCTGTCTTATTTGTGCCAATTACCTTTGTTTGGTGTTAGAGTTTGAATGTGCCCACCAATGTTCATGCCGAATTTAAGGAGGCAGTAAGAGGTGGAACTCAGGAGGACTGTTCTGAGGTAATAGGGTCATAAAGGCTTGGCCTTCGTAAATGGATTAATACTGCCACAGACTAATGAATGGATTAGTTATCGAGGGAGTACCTTTGTAGCAAAAGTGACCTCTGGCTTTTTTGCTCTCCCTCACCATATGATGTACTGCAGCAAGTGTGGAATAGCATGAAGCCCTCACCAGCTGCCAGGCAGATTCTGGGGCCAGCTCATGAGCTCCTAGAGCCCTGCATTAAAATCTTTTCCATAAGATCGCTATATATATACACCAGAGAATATAGTAGTATTCAGGTACAGCAATGGAAAGCAGGGTAAGACACCAACCTCCTTATAAAGGGGCACTTCTGGAGAAACTCTTTTGGAACTTTGGCTTTGAAAATAGTTGTGTTTTTGTTAAGTCCTGGGTTCAAATCCAAATCCCAGTACTTCCAAATTAAGGATAGAGAGAGAGAGAGAGATTGATTGAGATTCTTCTCAGAAATTCTGATTTTTATCTTACAGACAATGTGATGGGTGCAGGTAGCTAGATTCTCCTCTGAATTGGCTTCATCAAAGTTTTGAATCTAGATTATGATGCACATGTCACCAGATAGCATGGATCCTCTCTTCAATAATAATGGATACTAAAAATGAAGCCCTTAGCATGAATTTACAGGAAAATGCTTGAATTAGAAAGTAAGAGTAAACAAAGGAAGTGCAATTCTGACAAAGATCAACCTATCCACAAAACAATGATAACTAAAAGTAAATCGAGAAAGAGCTCCAATTTGAGGAATTTAAAGTAGACAGGTCTGAAGAGGATTAGAGTGGCCCATTAAAAAGGAAAAGGAAGGCTGACCAGATAGCTCAGTGGATTAAAGTCCTTGCTCACGGTTTGCTTAGGCAGAGACAGGGATAGGGTTTCATCCCCATCCCTCATGCCCCCAGGGCATGCTGACCTGGCAACTGGGACTGGGTGTGGTGGTGCACGCCTATAATCCCAGCACTTGGAAGGCTGAAAACAGGAATCTCACTATGAGTCTAATCTCTGTATTGAGACCCTGTAGACCCTGTACTAAGTACATTTTTTTAAAAAAAAAGAAACGTAACAGTTTTATGAGATGCACTCATAGACTGGGGTCTGATTTATCAATCATTACTTCCCTCCTGGTTTCCTAGCTCCAGAAAAATCATCATGACCTGAGAGGCATTTTTGTGCCCAAGAAATGATTGTCTCTACTTAGAGCAGTCTGGGTCACCTGAGGCTGAATCTATGCTGGAACCAAGGTGAATGGAAATTGCGGGCAATCAAGACTTCTGGGCATAGCTGATTGTCCCTGAATATTCTGAAAACTAGTTACTTTTATCTTGGTGTCCTCTATCTCCAAGGGAGACGTGATAGGCTTGGTAAATCTAGGGAGAAAAGTTGTTTTGCCAACTTTCAGAGGGATAAATAACTAACATGCTGATATTCAAAGCAGAGGAGAGATACATCCAAAGTTCGCAAACATAAGGACAGACTTTGTTCTACTTTTAGTTACATCCTGGGCATCTGTAGGGCCCAAGTAGAGAGGCACACTTTTTCAAAAAAAAAAAACTGCTTTTAAGTCCCTGAGTGTCTCACAAGAAATCACAGATCCTTCTTTAAAAAAATAACAGGTCAAAGTCCCAGAAGTCTGGTCTTTTTATATTGAAACTCTGACCATTGCATATGCATAGCGAATATATTAAAATTATATGGTTTTATCTTTCTTTGTTTCCTTGAACTTAATTTCTAAGAAGTCAACATTATGGTGCACTTTTTATTTTTATTCTTTAAAATTATTTATCTATTTATTTATTTGGTGCAGGGTCTCACTATGCAGCTCAGCATCATAGTAATCCTCCTATCTAAGCATCTCCAGGGCTGAGATTACAGGCATGCATCACCATGCCTGGTCTCTGTGGCTGGCACAGTGCGCCCCAGGTTCCCAGGCTGGTACAGCTTGTGGTACTGGGGATCAAACCGTGATCCTTGCCTTTTCCAGGCAGGGGCTTACATCACTGACCTATCTCTCTGACCCTTGTGCACTTTTAAAAACATCAAGTTAACCCTTGTCTTGAAAGTTTAAATCTTGAAACAACATACTCATTTTTTTATCCAGGATATGTTAGCATTCAAGGATGTTGACAAACATTCCATTTTATTCCATCCAGAGGATGTTTACAAACATCACTGTCCTTGAGAAATGTTTTTGACTGTAGCTTTTCAACATTCTACAAAGCATAATTTTCTACAATGATATCCTTTTGAAGTGATTTTCAGAGAGTGACCCAACCCAGCTATGGGGACAGAAGTTTTATAGAGGAAATTCTGAGCCAAGAAAGGAGGAGCCCTGTTTCATAATTTTACATCTTAGGCAAAAACCTTACCAAAGAGGTTTTGTTTGGGCTTTTTCTTTATTGTGAATGTCTGCTTGCATTTGTGTATTTGCGAATCAAAAGACATAAAGACGTGTAAGAGTAACTGCAGAATTTGGCAGGTAATCAGCTCTCTTTTAAAGAGTGCATTGCCTATAATAGGAAACAAGTTATGTGTACAGATGCCTATATTTATATTTAATATGTTTCTGTCTGTTTTTACCATGCTAGCGATTGAATCCAGGGCCTTCATGCTGAGCTGCACTCCCACTTCCCCTTTGAAAATTTTGGGACAGTATCTGGTTGAGTTGCCTAGCCTGGACAAAACTTGTGATCCTCCCGCCTCATCCTCCCAAAGTGCTAGGTTTATAGGCATGTGCCATTGTAACTAGCTTTTAATATTATGTTTTGATTTCTGTTTGTTTTCATATTAAATTACAATGCAGAAAGTTCTACGTATGTGTTTTATGTTGACCTTTGCTTGATACAACATAATCCTATGATCGAGCATTACTGCCTAACTAGGTACACAGGGGAAGGGAATTTTTCTTGGTACCTAGAGCTGTTACCTAAACATGGCCATCAGTGCATGCAGGAGCTACTGAAATGTAAGTGTTAGTGGTTGAAGTGCAGAAAAGAGATTTTTAAAGGTTGGGCATTGCAAAGCTGTCTGGATCACTATTTTTCCAATGGAAGCTATAACCTATGGTGACTAGTGAAATCAATCTTGTAAATCATAACCAGCATTTTCAAATATGCAGATTAAAGTAGAAAATAAAGTATTTTGTTAAATAGAAAAACTGCTTTTTTTGGTGGAACTGGGGATTGAACTCAGGCCCTTGTACTTGTCAGGGAAGCACTTAGTCTACTGAGCCATCTCCCTGGCCCCCTAGAAACACTACTTTTTAAAACTTGCTTCACTTAGGGTCAGCTGACTAAGCACCTGCTTAGGCAAGTGCAGGGACCTGGATTTGATCCCTGGACCCACATGCCACACCAGTCCCACCCCTGGGGCATGCTGATTGAATGACCTAACCCAGGCGTGGTGGCACATGCCTGTAATCCCAGTGCTGGGGAGGCTGAAAACAGGAGGATCACTAGGAGTCCAATCTGCCTAGTGAGACTCTATACCAAATACATTTAAGAAAAAAAAAAACTTGCTTCACTCCAAATATATATATATATATATAGTGGGTCAGAAATGAAAATATATTTCTTCTTGTGAAGGACAATCAGAAGCATTAGAAAAGCTCTGCTCCACAGAGCTGTGGAATTCACCCCAACTTGTGTCCTAGGGTGCTTTACTTCTGCTGATGTGGGTCTCCTTCTGGTGCTGTTGCGACATCTAGAATATCCACCTTCTTATAAATTTTCTCCTCTCTTTTAAAACTTATACCTCATGATTCTTCTTTTCTTCTTGGTTTGGAGAAGGACAAAGACTAGAATATTTTCATCCTGTCAGTAAGCCTCTCATATACAGTTACAGGTGAATTACTGGTGAACTGTAGAGTATCAGGGTGAATTTTAGATCCCTTTTAGTGTCTTTTCTAGCATTTTTATGAGTTCAACAACTGAAAAGTGCTTTACTGTGCTTATTTATTTAAATTGGGTTGTTAGGGATGTCAGGACTCATTATCATTTCACATATAGATATGTATTTTTGAGAATAAACATACAAATTCAATAAAATTTGTATCATTTTTCCTTACTGTTTTAAAAATGGAAAATTGAGACATACTGCAAACATACATTATGACTAGTTTAAGGCAAACTGGTGGGACCAGCCAAATAGCTCAGCATATTAAAGCACCTGCAAGCAGGCCCAGGATTCAGAGATTCGATCCCTGGGCCTGCCATGCCAGCCCCGTCCCTGGGATGCGCTGAGATATCTACTGAGACTGGGCATTGTGGCACGTGCCTGTAATACCAACCTTTGGGAGGCTGTAGACAGGAGAATTATTATGAGTCCGATCTAGTAGTGAGACCCTGAACACCCTGTAGATCCTTCCCTAAAATATAAAAAAAAGACAAACTGGTGGGGAGCAGGCCATGGTGACACACACCTTTAATCCAAGCACTGTGAGGAGGCTTAGGCAGGAGGATCCAAAGTTTGAGCCCAAACAGGGCAATTTAGTGACTCTGTGAGACCCTGTCTTAAAATAAATAATAAAAAAGGGATAGAGAGGTGGCTGAATGTGAAGGCCTTGGGTTTAATCCCCAGTAGTGTAAAGAAACAAAAAGATAAATTTATGGATTTAGATTTTTTTAAATTTTTTGATTTATTTATTTATTTTTGCACTTTAGGGAAAGGTCTACAGGGTGTTCAGGGTCTCACTACTAGATCGGACT
>NW_004524645.1:3849226-3850924 GCF_000260255.1 Octodon degus
GTGACAGTCATGATCCTATCCTCAGACAATGCATACAAAATATCAAACATATCATCTGTGGCCTCATTTTCCTCATCCCAACAATTAAGAATGTATCGTCAGTCTATCTACCTCAGCGACTTCTTTTTCATGATCTCTGAGGAGCTCAATGTGAAGCAATTTTAGCTCCTTGGGAGGAAAAAGAATCACAAAACAAGTATGAAGTGTGGTGATTAATTCTCCCATTCTTCTTAAATAGTGTTAGTTGAAGGCAAAACAGAATAAAACACAGGAAACAGACTTGAAACCTCATAGAAATACACACTCTGTGAACTACCCTTGCTGCAGAAAGTCAGCACACGTTTGGCTAAAGTCCCTCAGGAGGCTTTGTCTGCACAGAAGCAAAAACCTTACTCTGTTTCCTCTTTGGAAACAAAAGAGTAAAAAAATCCTCTCTAGGTGAAACCTTGACTCTGAGTGTTAGGTGTTTCTAGTCAGGGACACTATCAGCAATAAAAGGGATGATTTAAAACTACAGTGATCAGGGCTGGGGAGATGGCTTAGTAGAATAAGCGCTTCCCTGGCAAGCACAAAGGTCTGAGTTCAATCCCTGGTTCCGCCAATAAATAAATGAATAAAAATGAAAATACAGTGACTGATAATTTAAATATATATAGGAAAATAGGCACTGTCATTAATTCCACACAAGTATTTCTCCTTCATTCAAACAAATTCCTTGCATCATTCTTGCCATTTTTCTGAAGCACCTCCAAATGCCATCACCATTAGGATTAGCCTTCAACATATGGATCTTGGTGGAACACAAATATTCAGCCCCCAACATTCTTCATAAGATTTATTTTCCAGATTGGGATCCATGTGCTGCTTTAAACATTTGCATCAGGGACTAATTGGATGATGGTTTTCAATATGTCATATCTCAGATTTCTATTTCATGGTAAAATAATTACAAATGATATATTGGGGCTGGTAGAGTTGATCACATCTGGTGAAAAGAAATTCTTTAGTTATCTGTTATTGCATAAAGACTATTTAGCTCTGAAGATTTAGACCACATAAGTGCAGCATTTCCCCTCCAACTGACTCTGATCTCAGAACCTACAGTTTTACAATCTAATATTTAATTCCCAAAACAGGTACTTACTGAGCATAGTAAGTGAGTGTTATACTCAGTAAATCATTGCAATTGGAATCAGTAAGTGGAATTTTTACCAGATGGTGAGTTCTCTCATGCTGCTTTCCAGGTTTTTAATGTTTTGAACAATGAACTGGAAGACACACACAGAAAAGGACACAAAGGTGTACACTTATTAAAGGTAGAAAAGCAGTACCCTTTACAGGCAAAAGCAAACCAGTGAAAAGGTTCACAGTAGCCCCAAGGATAAGGGTAAGGGATCTTTTCGTCCAAAATAGCTGGGTTGAGTTACCCCTCATGCAAATAAGGCATTGGGATATTTGTCCTGTCAGAAACTTAAACCGTATTCAAACTGTCCTATCAAAAATATCTCTTAGATTCCCACCAGATGTAAAAGAAGGATCGAGATCAGTATCCTTTGATTGGTTGTACCATGTGAAAATGAAGGATTGAAAATAGCAAGTACTTATTCAAAGTGGTTAGGATAGATATATAGTTGCATTCTCTTAATGAATAGAATGATTTGTTCTAATGGTGTTTGTAAATAGGATCTCAAGTCCGCA
>NW_004524645.1:3851024-3853034 GCF_000260255.1 Octodon degus
CCACTCTCAATCACTGTCTCAGCGCTCCCTGGGGGCGGGGCCAGTATGTCAGACCCGGGGATCCAACCCCTGTATCCTGCACCTGCTTTCAGGTGCTCTAATCTGCTGAGCTATTTGGCCAGCCCTATTTAATTTTTTAAAGAATATAAAATAGCAAAAAAAAAATTAGAAACGACACAAAATTTCATTAAACAAAGTAGTAAAAATTCAGCAATGGTTGCTGTATTGTGTGATGTTATTCAAATGAATTGTTTAGGTTACCAGATATAAACCTGCAAAATTAGTTTAAAAACCAAACTGAAAACAGTTATAAGAAATTTTAAAAAAGAAAAAAATTAGAATAAAAAATATTTAAGCTTTAACTCCTCCTTTCAAAAGACCAGCAGAAATCCAGCAATACAGTTATTCAAACTGTACTGCATATATACATAAAAATGCTTTTTCCCCTTCTTTCTTTTGTCCTTTTCCTCCTCTCAGTTTTTCTTTCCCATTGAAAACATTCTTTCCCTTTCACAGTATCATTTTTACTTTCAGATTTTATTTACCTTTTCAGATTCTCACACTAGTGAAGCAATATGATGTTTGTACATGCAGGTCTGATTTATTTCACTTATAAGTACAGTCTCTATTTGCATCTTTTTTATACTTGACTATTACTCCATTATGTAAAACTATCACATCTTTTTTATCCATTCCTCGGTTGATGGGCATTTGGGTTGTTTCCAAATTTAGGCATGACAAATTGTGCTGCTATAAACATGGGTGCACAATTTAAAAATGATAAACTGATGGATTTAGAAATATTCCTATCTAGGAATTGTTGTGGATAATTGATGTTTGACTATCAAAATACAACAAGTGAGAGGAAGGAAAAAGGAGGTAGCTGCAAGTAGAGATGTCCAGACCCTAAGTAATCCCTCAGATCAAATCAATCCTGATCTATAAAACACTTAAAAACTATCCGTTCCACAAAAGAATTTCCAGGGGAAGAAAACATTTTGAAATACCCTTAAACTATATGGAATACTTCATAGATAGCTTAAAAAGTTAACCTGCCATTTTAAGTATATTAAAATTATAGATAATAAAATTTATATCATAAATCATACTACATGAGGTTCCATTACAAAGTTCTGCCCACTTCTATGTCAAATGAAGCATTTTATTGTGGCTAGTGTGTGAAGCAGAATTCTGAGAGGGCCTTTAAGATCCCAACCTTCTCTCTTGCTATAATCCACTAATGTTGAGTGTGCACAGGACCTTCAGTGAGATGAATATCACTCCTCTAATTGTGTTAGTCATATGGCAGTGGTCAATGAGATTTGCATTGTATTTAAAGCCTGTAATTCTCACAGCCTCTCCAACATTTGTTGTTGGTTGATTTCTTTATGATAGCCATTCTTTCTGGAGTGATATGGTATCTCAGTGTTGTTTTAATTTGCATTTCTCAGATGGCTAGTGATATGGAGCATTTTTTCATGTATTTATTATTTCTTTAATTTTGTCCTCTGGGAAGTGTGCGTTCATCTCGGATGCCCATTTCTCGATTGGGTCTTTAAATTTGGGGGCCCTAATGTTTTTTAGTTCTTTATAAATTCTGGAAAGCAGACTTTTGTCTGAGTGCTTATTAGTCAAGTTTTTTTTTTTCCAAATTTGTGTGTTGTCTTTTCACTTTGTTGGTAATTTCTTTTGACATGCAAAAACTTCTCAATAAGAGGAGGTCCCAGTTGTTAATTCTTTCAAGTACTACCCACGCAATTTGATTTTTATTCATGAACTCTTTGCCTACCCCTAAGTCTTCAAGAATTCTTCCTACTTTCTCTTCCAGGAGATTTAGTGTTTCTGTTTTAATGTTTTTTCCCCATAATTTTATTGAGAGACAAATAGCAATGAGACAGTTTCAAATCAAATTGGTAGGACAGTTTCAATAATTAACCCATTGCATACAGTCTTCCTAGTGGTTATATGCTGTACAAGATGCAGACATGATCCTAGTTACAAACACTATTA
>NW_004524645.1:3863134-3915762 GCF_000260255.1 Octodon degus
GATCATCCTATGAACAGCTTCAGAGTCCAATGAAGGATTGAAAATAGTTTCCTGATTGGTCTTCAGTGTTCAGGTGGTATAAGCCTGACATCATTGTGGATCCTGTGTTATGTGCATGTTATCAACTTTAAGGAAGTGTCTCACTCAACCTGGAAGCTGTGGATTTTTATGACTTTTGACACATTTCATGCTGTTGGTTGTCCTGTTGGCTCCAGCCCTAACCTACCTCAGGATCAACTTGCAGGTTAAGGCACCTGACTCCTATTAAGGCCTCTATGGAGCTGAAGGGGTTAAGTGATTCTCCAATCTAAAGGAAACGAAGCAACTCGAAGAAATGGCTGGTTGTGGGGCTGGAAGAGAGACAATATAAGATAAGCCTGTAGCATCTTGGAGTACCACAAAATAAGGGAAAGCTGGAAATGAAAATGGAATAAGATGTCACAGAAATCCAAGAGCTGCCTTCAGCGAGTTCCCAAAGGCCAAACCTGGAAAGTTGGAGGTGCAAAATGGTAACATAGTACTGGATTATCACCCAATGTTAAAGCTAAATATGCAAGACTCAATAGTGGCATAAATCAATGATTTAATAAATCAATGGGAAGAAAATAAATTTAAAAAGTAAATCAATGGGAGAGTCTAATCCTCCTTATAGAGTAATTCCAAATAATTTCTGTAGATGCTGCTCCTCTCCGGGAAGTGAAACTTAACTGCCTCCCTCTTTTTAAGTGAAAGCTTCTCTTTGCTTCCAGAGTATGTAAAGCTGGGTGGGGTACTTTACAGCAGAGAAAGCTGGCAAGGGATACCTTAGCCGGGTTCCCAGGCTTAACATCACTGATGATAAGTCATGTTCATGACATGCACTGCTGACCTCATATAACGAGAAAGAAACATCACTTCTGTGACAGTCTTCACAAAAATCCATCACCTAATCTAATCATGATGGAAAGGTCAGGCCAATCCAATTTGAGAGACATTCTATCAAATATCCTACCAATAGTCCTCGAAACTGCCAAGGTCATGAAGAATAAGGAAACATGAAGACACTATAATACATTATAGACAGGAGAAGGCTAAATACATATGACAATGAAATGTAGTGGACACTTGCAATGTATCCTGGAACAGAACAAGGACATGAACAGAAAAACCGGTGAAATCCAAATGCAGCATGGAAGTGAGTTGGTAGTAATGTGCCAATGCTGATTTCTCAGTTGTAACAAATGTACTAAGACCTTAAAAATAGAGGAACCTGAGTGGGAGTGGGAGCTTCCTTAAAGTAGGAACTCTCTGAGCTGTCTTTGCAACTTTTCTATGAACTTAAAAGAGAAGTTTATTAAAATGATGATGTAAAATTTCAACTCTTCAATTCTGAAACAGAATTGTCTTTATCACATTAATCATACCCAGGCAGGGAGCAGTCATTGGAGTAAATAATGCATTGCCTTAATTAGGAGGAAACTTGCGTGTAAGAAGCAGTTTGGGATATAGGAAATATCAAAAGAGCAAGAGCTCCTGACCACCTAAAATGTAAAGACTGGAAAGTGGGGCTCTGAGTGTGTGGCCCAGGGTCCTATACAGAGTGTTTGTATCCAGTACAGAGTTGAACAGTGAGCAACTATGGGTAATGTGGACATAATTGGCCCTTGAGAAATGTAATGCAGAAAAATGTAATGCAGGAAAAACAGAGAAACTTTCCCTCCTTCATGATACTGTACAAATACCAGTCTGTGTCCTAGGTCGTGCCAATCCTTCAGCAAACCTAGAGAAGACTCATGTCTTCCAAAGAATTTTTAAAATTCTCGACAGCATGCATTTTAATTTGTATACATCATTTCTCATCTTACCAGTATGCCTGCCTCTTGAGCTCTCAATATTAATATCCTTGCATTTTTATTACAAAAAGTTTACTGCATCATATCACAAGCAAATACATGGATTTTCTATTGGGTGATTACTTTTATCAAGCTAACAGAAATGAAATGAAAGCAAAAGCAACATATTCCCCATAGAATGAAAGAAAATGTACAAGGAACCCTAAAATTAGCTATCTAAAATTTCTAAAACTTGAAGGAAATGAAATAATGTCATGAAAAAGTATTCACCAGAATTCTTTATTCTACCTTTCTCTTAAAGATGGGAAGGTTAATATTTTTTACATAGCAGACTGTATTAATAACTGCCCAGTGTCCTTTGGATTTAGGAACTGCTGTATGACTCTCTGAGAAGTGATTTTGGTGGAGGAATGTTTGAAGAACATTTAGAAAGTAGCATGCAATGTTGTTTCCCCAAGATCACGTGCCATACTGACACTCAGAACTCAACTCCTAGTGATGAGAACCCTGCCCTTTTGCTCTCACTTGCGGTATAAGGATGCATTATTCTAATCCTGGCTACAACCCAGAGTTCAGTGATAAAAAGAAATCAGCATTGCCTTCCTTCATTCCATTCCAGTATAATCTTCCCACAAAGACTTATAAGCTGTTACATGTTTACTTCTTTTCCTAGTTTAAGAAGGAAACACATTATTTTTTCTCCATTAAATTCTCCTCTCTCAGCTAGTTCCTGTCAGGCAAAGACACATTTCTAAAGTGTTGGTGATTTCCGTTGTCTGAGTTATTATTGTAAATGACAACTGTCATCTTCCTGTTTGGGGTCTCTGAGGTGAAAGGAAGACCTCTGCTACCTCAGTCTTTGAGGGCAACGGACTAGCACAATATTCAATTTCTTAAAATCCTTCTTGTACTTCTAGTTTTCCCTTAGCTCTTTGGATTTAAAATAAGAGTTGCTTAAAATGAAATTTCAGTGTCCTTTTCTGATACTTATTAGGTGTGGAATCAATATTCTAAGAAAATAAAATATAAAAATCCTAGCTCTCTGTAAGCATCCATTTATATATTTGTGGGGCCCCAAAATACATTTTTTGACATACTTCAAGATAGGTATGTAGAGAAACAACAGACTTCTGCAAATACAGTATTAATTCTGAAAGGATTCCCCATTGTAATGAAATTTGTATCTCTAAAGGAAATTTACCTTAGTGACATACATAGCCAGCTAATGTAATGAAGTGTTTCCTTCTGATAACCCCTTCATCTTGGGAGGGATCCTTTTACCAGAAGAGAGTGGGGTCTGACACCTGGCTCACACAGAGATTAACCATGATAGGCTGTTACTTGAATGACTTTACCTCCATAACAATACAAATTTTGTTGATTGTGTAACACCTCCCCCAAATCTCCCCTAGCCTGTGCCTTCCTTCTCATAGTGCAAGTCTCCAGGTTTTTATGTGTCTGTCTTAGTTATTCCTCTCATTGCTGAGACAAAATACCTGATACACACAAGTTAAAAGGGGAAAAGTTTATTTTTGGCTCACAGATTTTAGAGGTTTTAATCCATAGTTGGCTCACTCCAAGGCAGAGTGGCATGGTAGAGGGTTGTTATAGAGGAGAAGCAGTCCATGGCAGAGCAGGCAAGAGGCACTAAGTGAGAAGCAGAGAGCCTCTCATTTTCCCCCTCTTATTCCATTCAGGCTATAAGCCTAATGGTTGGTATCACTCACACCAAGGGTGGATCTTCCTATTACCCACACCCAGAGTAATGCTAACCAAGCAGTGCACCAATTTATCCCCAGTATCATACCCTTCTCTACATTTGTGCACCCTAGAAGAAGCCATCTCAAAAAAGCCCCACCTATGACCACATGAAGCTTTGATGGGACATCTAGGTGTAAACCATAGCAATGGCTTAGGTAGTCTCTCACTGCTAGGATAAAATGCCTGACATCTGCAAGCTAAGGAGGGAACGGTTTATTATAGCTCACAGTGTTTAGAGATTTTAGTCCACAGTCATCTGGCTCCAAGGTACGGTGGCATAGCAGGGGGACATGACAAAGGAAAACCCATTCATGGGGTGACAGAGAGCAAACAGCTCTACTTCCTTCTTCTTTCCTTTTAACTCCCACCCAGGCTGCTGGATGGTGCCTATTGGTTGGTGCAACCCACACCCAACATGGATAGATCTTCCCTCTCCAATGAATCCATCATCCACACTCTGAACTATGATAAACTGATCGGTGCAGTAATGAATATCACAATTTTATGATCCACTCACACATATCTGTGACCCAGTTATTCCCCAAAACCACACCTATGAGTAAATGAGGCTTTGGGGGAATCTAGAGAGAAGACATAACAGTTCAGCTCTATATAACATCACCCATTGTGACCTTGCTTGAATATCATACTGAAACTGTGGGGCCCCCACACTTAGCCACACAATAAATTCATATACTCTTTCCCTTCATGTTAATCTGGCCATTGTCAGTCATTCTACATGCTAAAATTATGTAAACCTCAGAGGGAAAAGAGTACATTTAAAATCTGCCTACATATTCACTCATCCCTTAATCACTTAGTTATGATTATGTGATAAATAAACTCATGAATGCTTCACTGATGAGGTTTGTATTTCACAAAAGGGACTAATATGCAAGAAAATAATTGCAACACAACAGAACCAATGGTGAACTAGGAAGAGGAATGAAGAAGGCAAGAGATGGGGTAACACTTACATGGCCTTAGCCATCCCAGGGATTTGGGGGAAAGCACAGATGGCCAGGCCCATGGTGGGTCTTAGAGAAGTTTCTTTTGCTAGGGTTAATCATCCCAGATCCTGATGAGTGACTGTGCAGGACGATGGCCAAGAAGACAGTTCGAGGCAGAATCTAAAGCAGCTACCCAAAGGATGTTGAACCTTAACTTGTATGCATTCTGAATTAACAGAGGTTTTTAACAGGGTTGTTTCCTGGATAATCTGCTTTTAATAAGAACTATATAGACTTGACTATGTCCAGAGCAACCAAATTATATATATTTAAGAAATTATCGACATTGATAGAAAAGTTCATTTTCTTTGAAGAAAAAGTCTAACGATGAGAACCGCCAGTCAAGCAGGCCCCTTGGCTGCTCCCCAGAGAGAATCAGGATCCAGTGCCCTTGAAGAAAAATAACCTTGAATCTGCACATACAACGCATTTTGTGTGGCACAAATATATTACCAGTAGGAAAAGTTTAACATAACCACATTAGCATACAGCAAGCAGAATGACAAGCAAATACAAAAAAATTGTCCTGTGTTCCCTCAGTGATCCCTTGCATTGCAAAGTCTTTTAACTTTTACTTTTGTAGTTCAATTAGTTTTCCATTGAATAGTATCTAAGAGACTCGTCATGCTTTATAAACCTTAAGCTGACAGTAACCATTTCAATTAACGATAATTGTTTCAAAATATAAATAGATTAAGATGCAAATACCATAGCAAATTTGAAGTGCCAACTGAGAAAATATTTGCAATTATGTACAACTAACCAAAGGCTAAATTTCTTGCATTCTGGGGATCAACATCAGGTATTTTTCTTTTTTTCCATAATTTTATTGATAAACAAATAGCAATGAGACAGTTTCAAATCAAATTGGTAGGACAGTTTCAATAATTAGCACATTGCATGCATTCTTCCGAGTGGTTAATTGCTGTACAAGATGCAGACATGATATCCTATTTACAAACACTATTAGAACAAATCCCTCTATTCATTAAGAGAATGTAACTATATATCTATCCTAACCATTTTGAATACACAGATACAAAATGGACATTCATCTGTATCCCCTTTTTTGTTAAGTTCTGTTATTTGAATATTACAGGTGTGTAAACTCAGCGAAATATTCTAAAAGACTGCAGTAATCCATAATAGTATTAGGTCTTCTGCTTGACTGGCAATGTCAGAAATTGTTGACCTGAGTCCCCTACAGCTCAACATAACAGCATGGCTTTACTTTTTATATTTCGTTTTTATACTTTTCTGCTGGATGGTTAAGACCAAGGTAAAGCAGGACCTACGCAACAAGAGTTGTAGCTTTTGAGTATGATAAGGTCAGTGAAATCCCTCAGGATTTATCCTGAGATCCTGTACCTCCGATTGTAGAACCTTTGTCAGTGTCAGCCATGTGGATGAGTCACAGGCATTTCTTGGCCAATGTGCTTTCTGTGAAAGCCTGAGAGAATGTTTTCTCTCCATGTGACTCTCCTAAGGCACACTTTACATCATTGATCACTTTCCTCTTTGGCCCCATAATCTCCTTGATCAGAATTTGGGACACTACTGAGTTACATGACATAACAGTACAAGTTCTCATATGTCCTGAGTCTTAATTGACCTTGGAAGGCTAGGGCCAAAATGTTGGCTTTCCTTGTGGCCCTCCTTTTTCTCTAATTTTGGTCTGCAAACTTAGGTTGTTAGCCATTCAGAAGACAAGCTTATTGTTATTACCATACAACCTAGGCTGTTAAGCTTAACCTCACTATCTGTCTGAATATCAAACATCTTAGGCATAACATGGAGCAGATATTTTTCATCAAGTATTGATATGTTGAATTTTAAGTCCCTACAGAATATGATAAAAAACATTTAAAAATAGGCATAAAGAATTATATAATTCTTATGTTTACACATAAGTCCAAAAATCTAAGCATATACAACCTTGAAGCAGGACAGTCCCACAATATTCCTTTTCCTGTCTCTTGTTTTCATTCCAGTTGCTGCTATGCTGTCTCTTGGGTAGATGGTTGTTCAAAAAGAAGGGGGTGGTAAATGACAACATCAGGTCTTCATGCACACTAGGCAAGTTCTCTACCACTCATCTGCACTGCAGTCCCCTCTTCCTCCTTTTGAATTCTGCATAAAATCCCATTAAATATGATTTTAAATGATGTTTAAGTGATAAATAAATGGATTGAACATACAATAAAATATTTGTGTAAAGATCCACCAGAAAAGATAATCACATCTTCAGGGAAATGTGCGTCAGGTTTGTAAAACTGGGGTAAGACCTTTGTTTCCCATTCTTTCCTCTTCCACTACTATTTGAAATTTTCTCTAAAAGCATATTTTACTTCCATAATTCATGAGACTGATCTACAATTATAAATTAGCATGGAAAGTATGGAATGTCTTGATTCCTACTCTGTGACTCAGACTATCCAATATGATTTGTCTATAAGGCAGAAGCACAGTTTATAATTTCATGGTCCATAAAATTGTAGCTAATTATCAAATATCTAAGACATTATTTGTGAATGATACATCTTGTGTTTGCATTCAAAAGAATTCTTTCTACTAAGTGGCATAAAATGATCTTTCACCTTCACCCTATTTCTTAATCTAAGTCCATCCTGTCTTATGTGGCTTTTTGATCTTGCTCTCCTTTCAAGATGCCTTAAGTTCCAATCAGAAGGTGTCCTCCATGCCTTAGGTTCCAGCTCAGCTTGAGTAACTTAGAGACTTAGTGAGACTCTGCCTCAAAAGAAATAAAAATGGCTGGAGATGTAGCTTTGTCTGAAAGCCCTGGGTTCCATTCCCAGAACACACACACACACACACACACACACACACGACTTCAAATGTAGAATAAACCATACACTGGGTATATTTAAATAATTTTGACTACTCTGAAGATTTAGAATGTACTTTTGATTTTCACCTCTGTACTGGATAGCATTTTAAAATTGAATAGCACTTTGTAGTTGGCCCAACACTTTTCCATTATTATGTCATGTGGGACCATGTGAATTTTCCCAGAGCTGCCTGTGGGTGAAGCCATTGCAGGAGGAAAAACTAGGGCTGTGGCCTAGGGCGTGTCTGGATTAAGTTCCCTGCCCTTTCCTTTCCTCAGACTATGAGAAAAGAGAAGAGCAGCATCCACTTCTCAATCCCCTAGACAAGAGACGGCTCTGCTCTCTGAGCTTTACATACAAAACAGGGATCTACCTTCACGCACATCTAGTGTCACTATACAAAACATAGAAATATTATCTCCATAAATAAAAGTGTTATTTTTGTTTTAAGGGTCTCTAAGAAATTTACTTCCAAACTGAAACTTTCAGGTCAAGATTTTCTATCCAATAGTTAAGACTGACCTTAATTTATTAAACTACTGAGCTCTTTCTCCCACTAAGAATAATTCACTCTTCAGTCAAGCGTGCCTGTGAAATAATTAAATGAGAGCTACACAAATGATCACAACAAGAAAATCCTTATTAACTTGCATATAAAACATATTACAGTATTGGCAGATAGATGCTGCTATGGCAGCATTTTTCTGAAAAAAATTAAACATTTGGCACATAAGCAAAATATGGCCTGTAATTTTCTATCCAGTGTTCCTTTATGTGGCCTGCAACATGACAGTGGCTTAACAGGAGCTAAACAAGGAGTGAGCGTCTCTTCTTCCTTGCTTATTTCTTCTTCCTCCTGCAAGTCATTTCAGGCTTTCTATCTTGATTAACCGTGTCTTAGTAATTGGAGATTACAGCTCAGAACAGTAATTCTGCCCTGTAATTGTAGATGATAAATTATAATTCCACTCTGTAATTGGTAATGATCACACAAGGCTCTGCTTTTCCTGGAGTCCCCAAGTAACATGGCTGTGGTCCCCCTTTTTTCCCCTTGTAGTGGGCCATCTCTTTTTGACTCATCCTCTTGGATGGTCGTATGTCTATAGTTACATCATATGACAAATATTCTTAGATTTGGAAAAATTTGAGCAAAAATTTCCTAATTACTGTCATTCCCTTGATTTAAAATCTGCCAGCTCTAAAGCTATGGTGTTTTAAGCATGTAGTCACCACAGCTTTGATTGGCTTCAGAAAGGTCATTTTGTGTGATCAGTAGTGAATATTGGTATAAAGAGATTTTATCTCAATGTCTTTCCTTTAAAATGGGCATTTTCTAAGTTGAAGAAAACAGCAAAAGAAGATTCATTAGGTTTTCACCTAACGTATAAAATCCTATAGTAACAGCTTTCTTCAAAAAGTTTCTCTGAGTATGTTATTCTAAGTACTTCTACTCAAATGGTTTCCTAGATGAAGAAGTGGGTGGGCTGGGGAGATAGTCCTCTGGTAGCATGTTTGCCTGGTGTACAGGAGGACTGGGGTTCTGGCCCCATTACTTTTAAAAAGCCCCTGCTCATAAATGCCATGCATTATATATATCGTCTGGAGGATTGCAGTATATAGTAGACATCTAAAGCTTCTGATAATTCTTGAAACAACAGTAAACCCCATTTGGTTTACCATTTTATAGCTTAGATAATGGATTGTTTTCCAGATAACTTTGAAATCCTATTTTCAAGTAACAGATTATAATTCCATCATTTTAAATGCACAAATTATATCATATCAATTTATAAGGTAATCACATTAGAGCCATAGAAATTCTTTAAAATATACAATCAAAGGAGGAGTGATTAAGTTTGTGTTTAAGAAAACAGAATACATGTTCCATTTAAAAAAAGAATTGCTGATAATCTAAGATGAAAATTAAATACAAAGTCATCCTTTATAACAGGGGTTGTTAACCATGTCACTATTGACATTTGAGGCCAGATGCTTTTGGTTGTGGGGGCTGGGCTGTGCCCTGTGGGAGGATTAGCACCATCCCTGGCCTCTCTACTACAGGACATCAGCACATCCATCCTTAGTTATGCCAATCAGAAATGGCTCCAGGTAGTATCAAATGTGCTCCAGGGGGCAAAACTGACCCACAGAGCACCGTTGCCCTGAGCTCCCCAGCAGTGGAGATCCTGCAGTTCATTTTCTACATGAAATACGATAAGTTGTTCTAGTTTTGACTCACTCCCAGCGGTATCTAATATTTGAGATAGAACAAAATAAAACATTTGAAGTTAATCTTAATGTAATTGAGAGGCAAGTCCAAGGCATTTTCAAAGGGAACACTTATCAGTGCTTTGGCTTTGTACCTTTAAAACATAATAGCACTCTACCTGCTTTACTAATTTTTTTTAAAAAGGACTTAAAAAGGAAAAGTGACTTTCATTCGTAGTGCACTGGTTAATAGCTATGCTAAAATGTCTTCTGGTTTGAAAACCCACAGAACAGAATGAAGGCTGTGAAAGTAGTCTAGACATAGGTAGAAGGAACTGATAGGTGTGAAAGGGTAGACCAGCTTGCCTGGCACGGTGCCAGAGACCAGGCTCCAGGAAGTGTCCCTGCTTCTCATAGTTTTAGAAAACAACTTCGTTTATTGTGACATGATGGGTTTATGACATAGACTGCTCTTCTTCATATTATTTTTCTCTGACTCCTGCTCAAGCACCATCACTGGTGTGTATTTGTCATTTCACCAGGCTTCGGATAGGATAGTGCTTACTCCCTGCTGAGAAGCATACTGGAGAGTGTGATCGAAGGACCTCCTGGAGTCCTGAGGACCCATTGTGGGGGGACAGGATGTTAAAGCTATTGTCACAGCAACCTGAAGATGTTGGTTGCCCTTTCACTGTCATTCTTTCTGGGTGTGTGGCCTCACAGGAATCTAATGGGCAAGCAGATATGACAGTTCAGTAATCTGCTACTAAGCGAGAGAAATTTGCAAAAATCTAAAGTGGTAACAATTCGGTCACTATGTTGGAGTGTGTTAAAATATAGTGGGATGATGATGATGATAATGATGACGATGACTTGCAGTGGGGAGATTGAACCCAAGGCTTTTCCCTGGGCTACATCCGCATCCCTTTTTATTTTTATTTTGAGACAGAGTATTGCTAAGTCACTGAGTTACCCAGGCTGAGTTCACACTTGTAATCCACCTCTCCTCCTATCTCCATGTTGCAGAGTGCTGGGGTCATAGGCATGCATCACCATAGCAGGCTGAGTTGTTTATTTATTTATTTATTTATTTATTTATTTAGGTGGAACCGGGGATTGAACTCAGGCCCTTGTGCTTGCTAGGCAAGTGCTTATTCTACTGAGCCATCTCCCCAGCCCCATGAGTTGTTTGTTTTTTAATGCATTCATATCTTTTTCAGGAAATGTCTATTTTAATTTCTAACATGGTAAATATCTACAGAACCTACAATAAAATTTCTTTGAGGTCTGCAATCATTCTCAAGCATGTGAAAAAATTCTGAGACCAAGAAATGAAGAAGCACTATTCTGCAAATGAGGATAGTCTGTTGAGTGAGTGGGGGAAAGGAAGGATCAGACTAAGCTCAGTGGAGTGTTCAGTGTGGAGGAGACTTCTCTATGCACAGAAAGAGAGATAAGTGAGTCTCACGGCTGGGATTCACTAACATCTTAAACTCAATCCAATGCCACATCAAAATTAAGCTTTTCCTCTGTCACACTCCCATCTCCTGAAGTTACTTATGGAGTGGAAAGATCTGTGAACAGGATTCTCCCTTCCACACAGCTTCATTTTTAGTCTTCCCCTTCCACTAACTCATAAAGAGAAGCCCAGTAGTTAGAAGAACCACTGGTCTCCTGGCTTTCTAGCTCTCTTCCCTATCTGACCTATCATTCCCTGCTAGAAAAAACAGATCAAGGCAGTCCCTCTTAGTGATGCCATTCATGGGGAGCCTAATGGATGCACATAATTATTTGAATTCTCACACAAATAAAGATTGTTTAATCCTGGACAATTAGAATTTTCTATCAGTCTTTTGAGTCTACCAGGTTAACCAGCCTTTCATTTTGTTTACCTGTTTAGTAAGCTGAAAAGGAAAAAAAATAAAAAGACAGTAAATCTACTTTTATAAGTCAAGGCCTAATTTTCCAGAACCACATCTTGTGGCCTTCTGTTTGCATAGTCCTGATCAAAGCTGAGGTCCCAGTGATTGAGTTTATACTTTGCCTTGGCGAATATAGCAAATATAGCAGGTCAGTAACATTCCTGGAATCAAGCTGTGTTAGGACTTCTCAGAATCTTTTATTATTCAATCTAGTGGTTCTCTAATTCCTTTTCTAGAATCTGTTGACAGCTAGTAACCCTTTCCTCAGGAAGATACAGGTGGTACACATGTTTCTCCAATGATGCCGGCACCCTGATCCTCTGAGCCTGTGAACATGTTGCATTAAGTGGCAAAAGGGAATTCAGGTTACAGATGGAACTAAAGTTGCTAATCTAGCTGACTGTAACATAGAGAGATTTTCTTATACCATCCACTTAGGTCCAGTGTAATCACAAATGTCCTTAAATGTGCGAGAGGGAACCAGAACCAGTATCAATGTTATGTGATGTGAAAAAGATTCAATTGGTCATTGCTGGCTTAGCAGATGGAAGGGACTTAAGAGACAAAAAACATGGGAAACTTCTAGAAGCTGGGAAACACAGAACAAGCATTTTCCTTTAGAGCCTTGAGGAAGGAACAAGCCTTGACAAAAACTTGATCTTAGCTTTCTAAGACCTAGCTTAGACTTCTGACCTAGCCATAAAATAGTAAATTTGTATTGTTTTAAGCCATCAAGTTTCTGGTAATTTGCCACAGCAAGAGTGAAATCTCACAGAAGGCATATCATTACACACAGCCCATTTTGTATACAGTTCTAAGAAAAAGACCCTGTGAGTCATCTCAGAATCTCATTTGGTGGACAGTAGTCAAACCCAACCCCCTTGACTCCTTGTCACTAAAGCTCTTGGTATCAAAAAACTTTCCTTATAGCCACATTCAAAATTAAAGTGGGTTACAGTGAAATGTTCTTTTCTAAAAACAAGGGATTTAAGTTGGGGCATTTTTTTTCTAAAGGAAACTAAAATAAGAAATCCTGACTTCTAATTAGTTGTACTCAATTTGGAGAAGTAAAAGAAATAAAATACTGTTGCTCTGAACAAAGCCCACAGGAATGCAGATACCTGAGACACGTCTGGGTCTGTGAGAACCCGTGAGGCCTTCCTCTGTCTTTCCAAGGGAACTTTTGTTTATACCACACCAGTCCTCCCTGTCTAAAGCCTTCAGGCTACATTTGTGAACTGAGGAGCCTGTCAGTCTCTTCCTTCAGACAACACCCTTAGGCATTCTTTTGTGGTAATTGGAGCAAGATACCCACATCTTCTGTCAGGTTTGGGGCACAGAGACTGAGAACAATGATGAGACATTGGTGAATCTTAGGGTGCTTTATGGGACTCTTCCCATACCTTATGGTAAGCCATAAGAAAGGCTTGAAAATTATGTTTTTTGCATTGTTTAGAAAATGGAAGGAGAAGTCACTGAAACTGAAGTAGTCACCATTTGTCAAGCACTTCTATCTGCAGTATGGAAATGTGTAGGTGTGGCCACTGACTCTGTGAAAAGTTTAATAAGCTGTGCTTGTCAATTTTGGTTGGCCAGAGGACTTTGCAAGATTAAGGATGCCTGAGTTCCATGTAGCCATCACTTTCAGTCTGTGATTCCTATTAATTTATAAATCCTTGGACCTGCTTAAAATACCTACTAAATTCCAAGTCCCTCAAGTAAAAGAACCATGTCTTACTCATTACCTTTCTATTCTCACAGAGGCAAAAACCTCGTGGAGATCATGGTCAGTAAATGTTTAGTAGTTAATGGGGATAGATAACACTGTAGTCTTAAGCTCCAACTATGTTTTTCTTAATTCCAACCACTGTGTTAGGTGCTCTTGTCTCTTAGTCTGTTTTGTGTTGTCGTAACAGAATGCTTGAAACTAGGTAATTTGTAAAGAGTAGAGTTTTAATCAGCTCATAGTTCTAGATTTTGGTATTCTAAGATCAAGGAGCCAGCACAGGTTGAACATCTTCTTACTGTGTCATAGCATGGTGAGAATTGACACATGGTCAGAGGGTAGAAGTGTGCCAGCCACAGTCTTTTTTATTCTTCTTATAAAGCCAGTCATCCCATTATGGGAACCCCAGCCTTATGAAGTAATTTAACCCTAATTACTAGGTCCCTAAGGCTCTACCAGCAAATATTATCAATATATAAATTTGGGAGTTAAGTTTCTAACAAATGAACTCTTAGGAGACATGTTTACATCATGAGATCAGAAATTCTTAAGTAAATCATTATCGAGATATGATGGGAACCTGCCTATAATCCCAGCACATGGGAGGCTGAAGAAGATCACCAACCTGGGCTACATAGCGAATTCAAGGCCAGTCTGAGCTACATATTGATGCCTTATTCTCAAAAAAAAAAAGATTCTAAATCTGCTTGCCTTCATATCCATGTGTGTCTAAGTAGGCATGTGTGTGTTACCAAGTTAGAGCTGAGGGTGTAGCTCATGTGTGAGGCCCTTGTTTTATCCCCAAAACCAAACCATCCAACATCAGATGTTACTTCTTCATTCATAATGGAAAGTATAACTTTGCAAAGTAATTAATATTTCAGTCTTCCATCCAAGGCCCAGAAAATTTGAAATAGTGGATAAGGGGGAAGAGTCAGAAGAAAAGAAACTGTTCAAAGAGCAGTGAGTCAAGAGATCTAGACAGTAATGAGTAGAATATTTCATTGAAAGCACAGAAATCCCAACAAATTACTCATATCAACACATAAAACTTGACTTTAATGGACAAAAATACAACTAACTCCATAGTAGATAATATATTACTGTGTCTTTCACATAGCACATTTAAGTCTCAAAAGTTGTTTTCATTTTTGCTTTTTTTAGACACCATTCAGACCACCATTCCAATTTTATGATAATATAACAATTGTCTCAGACTTGTTACAATGCAATTGAGTAGTTGATAGCTCTTCAGAACATCTTAGTTTTCTTAATTGGATTAAACTGCAAAGTCTAATCTCATCAGGGACACATTTCAAAGCCATCTACTGAGGAGAATTACTTCTTCAGATCCATTCTGCACTGTTTTGAGGAGTCTCAGCTTCAGAGACAACCTCACTATGACCTTGGCTCCAGAACCTTGTGGATTCTCAGTGGAGCAGCACTTGTGCAACAGTCATAGGTTTGAAACTGAATTGGGTGTGTTCAGTTGAGTCTAGACATTTAAATTTGTCTCTTTGTTGTTACTGCTTTTGATTTTTTTTTAAAAATTATGTCCTATAGACAAAAGTCAAGTTTTGATCTATCAGGAGCTGATTCTTGAGTCTTACCAGATGGAAAGTTGAATCCAGTTTCTTTCAACAATGAGTTTCATTCCACTCTCATGATATTCTCAATAAACAAAAGAAAACTTGAAAAGCTTTCTTGCTACAGCTTCAGGAAACTATGAGGTTGAAAGCACAGAAGTTATTGAAACTAGGCATAAAATGTCTTTTCAAAATAAAATAAAGCTGTATTCTGTTATAAGGCAAGCTAATGGAATAAGTAAAAAGTTCAAATTATAGTTTTGTTCAAAAATAAAATGAGGGCTGGTCAGATAGCTCAGCGGAATAAAGCACTTGCTTAGGCAGAGGGCAGCGGCTGGGATTTATGCCCTCCTGGTGTGCCATGCCAGCCCCGCCCTCGGGGTGCACTGAGAAGGTGATTGAGACTGGGTGTGGTGGCTCATGCCTGTAATCCCAGGTCTTGAGAAGCTGAAAACAGGAGAATTACTATGAGTCTGGTCTACCTAGTGAGACCTTGTAACCCTACATCAATACAGAAAAAATAAAAATAAAATGAATTTCTAGTGTGACCCCCAAAAAATCTCTTATCAGACTAATCTTAAATACAATAGCTATAAGTTCTGGCCCTAACGAAAATGTCTCGAAACACTACAAAGCATTAGAAAATTTACAGAAGCAAAATTTCAGGAAGGGAGTTGACATTTGAAAGGAAAGAATGAAAAGGGATCATTTTGCCAATTTTCATGACTGTGAATCTCAAGGAGTGCTTATCACCCCTGGTGCTGCAGAAATCCAGGAAGTCTTTCTCATCTGCAAAACAAGGAGATGGAGTTTGGGATAACTACTGCTACTGGCAAATAAAGGGGGAAATGCCAGCAAGGAAAAGGCCAAAGGAAGAGCACCCCTCATTCTTTACATAAACTCTGCTCAAAGCTCTGCGTGACTCTTTAGGCAGATGTAAGAACCAGGTGCAGTCTAACAATAAGAGAATCAAACTATGACTTCAGTTGATGCCTTAGTGATACTGTGTGTTAGGGTTTGTGTCTAGTTGACCCCCAAAGCCTCGTGCCCTCATCATGGGGCAGGAACTGCTGGAGTTTGAGATTAATTCATGATCAAGACTGGGATTATGGGTTTTAGTACTGCTGGGATTATGGGTGTGAGTACTATACCCAGCCTGGGGCAGATAGCCTGAATGGAATTTAAGGGAGACAGACTTCCTCTTTGTAGCCATTGTTGCTGCTACTCCTCCCTTTTGCTCTCTGCTCTTTGCTGCCACCATGGAAGGATGCTTTCTGCCATGTGCCTCTCTGCCTTGGAGCCAGCTAAGTATGGACTAAAGCTTCCAGTAATTGTGAGCTCAAGAAACCCTTCCTTTCTTCAATTTGGGCGTCTAGTTTTTGTCCCAGCAATGAGAGAAGAATAACTGTACAATTTGAGTTCCACTGAAGGGAACTTTGACTTAGCTCTACACAGATGCTTAATGGACAGCGGCGGTCACACACTTTCCATTTGGCTCCATCTCTAGGGACAGGAACTTCAGTAACTCTGTCCCATCCCACTCCTATAAGATGCTCTCTTTCCATCAAAAATTGCTTCTGAACTCTGTGCACACAGGTCAGCAAAGTTCTGGCTCCCAGTGCTGTCAAACAACTCAGAGCTAGTTTAAGCTCTTGGAAGTGAAACCTCCAGAGAACAAGGTGTTGGGAAGTGGTAAAGGATTGGGAGAATAGGGGTGCAAACATAAAGAGTACCTCTGCCTTTTTAGCATTATTCTTACTCCTATTTGGTTGCCAGAATCACCCCCTGCTCTTTCTGTGTGCTTTGGCTTGCACTTACCTGGTTTTGCCTCCCTCCCACCATCCTTTACATTGTGGTCTTCGTGGCTCCTCAAGCAAGCATTTAGAAGGTCTCAGGCACCCGCCTCCCTCATCCCTAAGGACTGAAATCTCATCATGTCCTTGATTCTGGAACCTGCCCACACCACTGTCAATACAGTGCTATTTGTCCTTAGGCAAATTACTATATTTGATATGCCTGTCTGTCAGGGGTTTACATTCTGATCTCTCAGCTCCATTCTTAGGCAAGTATTCTCTGATTCCATGAATTACCATAATCCAAAGTATATTAAAATTTTGAACACATTCATCAGCTTTCACCAAACTGTAAACATCTCAAGGATAAGAATACCTTATTCTCTAAACTACAGCTATGCTTTTGGAAAATTTTGAATAATAATATCTCTAAATCTAGGTCATGAAGATTAGCAGTAATATGTGTGTCTGGAACATAAAAGACTCTCAAAATCTTTGTATTTCAGAAAGAGTCTTATATATTAGAGGCAATCAAGAAATATTTGCTGCATTATGGAAGGAGAAACTCAAGGCTAGACCTTACCCAGTTAGTGACAAAGCCAAGCCTTGTTACTCTGCATATTGTGACCTCTCCCCAATGTTGTCACAGAAAATAGAACTGGAGTTAGCCAAATACTAAAATAGCAAACCCCATGTGGAAGCCATGGCTAGTCCCTTAGGACCTCCACCAACCAGAGAGTTCCAAGACTGTCAATTTTCAGTTTTGGGGAAAATGTTAAGAAGATTGTACTACATTGTTACTCAAAAACTGTGACAGGTATAGTGTCTGATGCTTGTCACTTGGTTTTTCTTAACATGCTGTTTTATTTATTGCAGAGATTAAGATTCCTAAGTGTTGGTTTCTTCCTTCAAGGCTGGATCTAGACCAGGGGACTATCATTTATAATTTAGCTATTGAAAACAGGCCAAGCAGACATAAACTTCAGCTGCCACTTGTTTGCTCATTGATAAGCAGAAGTATGAGAACCAAAACTAATTCTGTAGCAAGGAATCTCCTGCTCAGAATCATAAACACAATTTATTACATCAAGAAACCACCCAAAACATTATTGCAAAATCTTTACTTAGCAGGCAGGATTAATGGCACCTTTCTTACTCTGGGATTCTTTCTTAGTAGATATCTTACTTCCTTCTTGTTTTCCCCAGTCCCTTCCTTAGAAATGAATATGTGAATAATGGTTCCAGAAATTTAATACTTGGAACTCGAAAGTGAGCTTTTATTTCTTTTTAAGATTGCCCTTACTCCTAGTCAGTGCCTCATAGGGTCATAGAAGGGGATGAAAGAGATTCAGGGAGAAAAAAAAAAAAAAAATATATATATATATATATATATATATATATCACATAACCTAAATTTATCATTAGTGACATTTACCATATTTATAATGTTTTAGAACTGTTGCCACTGTTTAGTCTCCCATAGGAAACCGCAGTCATTAAGCAGTCAGTCCCCAGGCCCTTTCTCCCAGAGCTTCTGCCAACCACTAATCTGTACCTGTACCTGCTTTGGAAAGCTCCTAATGGAATTACTCAATATGTGGCCTTTCAGGTATGGCTTCTTTCACTTAGCATAATGTCTTCAATGTTCATCCATGAAGCAGGTATCAATATTTAAATCCTTCTGATGACTGATTAATATTCAATTGTGTGTGTACATGTGTGGATGCTTGTATTTATTACAATCTATCTAGCCATTCATCCACTAGATACTTGGGTTGTTTCCATCTTTTGAATCTCATGACTAGCACAGCTATCAGTGCTCATGCACAATCTTTTGTTTGACTATGTTTTCAGTTCTTTTTGAAGTATACCTAGGAATGGAATTGCTGGATCAGGTGGGAAGAAATATCAAGCTTAGTGTTTTTCTTTAAAAATGAAATTTTGGCTTGGTCTACAGAATCTTTGGGTCTTTAAATTCAGTAGTGGCTGAAAGAGAGTAATTAATGAAGTGTTTTTTTTCTCTTTTTTTTTTTTGGTACTGGGGATTGAACTCAGGACCCTGTGCTTGCCAGGCAAGCACTTATTCTACTGAGCTATTTCCCCAGCTCAATTAATGAATTGTTAATGGAAATGGTGGCAGAAACTTCATGGCATACAAAATGCTAGGATCCAGGATTTTGTTCTTGTGGAGTGGAAAGTAAGCATCTAGTAAGTATCATTTAACAATATATCTCAGTTTTGTTAAAGATAGAGAGTATGGTCCATGAATGTGAGCATCCAAATAGAAAGCGAGGGCCTGGGGAGATTGCTCAGTTCAATCCCCAGTAACGCAAAAAAAAAAAAAAAAGGAACAACACTGATAAGAAGAGATATATAAAATGTATTGGAGGACAGTGATGACCTCCATTCATGAAGTTAATTTCTTCCACGAGTCTGGAAAAGATGGCCATATTCATGTTCACACAAGAAAGATGACTGTGATCTTGTTCACTGCCCAATGCAGTTTGCAAAAAGGAAAACTTTGCTGAATGCCTTAACTGAGGCACCACTGTATTTTGCCACTATGTCGTAAGTTTGAGAATGTAAGTTGAGAGAACAGGAGCCTTCAAACAGTGTTTCACATTTCACTTTCCTTTCCACCTAAATGTGATCCAGATTTTGTATACTGTAGAGAAATAATATATTTCCCATCTGTAATAAAATGTTCCACCCCATAGGTAGATCCTTCTGCTTCAGCCTTCAAATGCTTCTTAATTTGAAATACTTATTTACCTGTTTGAATGTTGGTGTATATGTTTTATGTACACACATAATGCCTTAAAGGTGAATCATATTCCTTTGAAACATTCTATCTCCAAGGTATTCTCTTGTGAATTCTGTAAGGATTCTTGATAATCATTATTAATTCTCAACTTACATAGAATAGAGAATTTCCTAAGTCAGTTTTTCCAAATATTTTGTTGATGACTTAGTGAAGTAATTTAGTTTACTTTCTAAGTACTGTCAGTTGGTTTTCATAGATAGACATAGACATTTGGGGATCACTAATTTTTGATTGATTTATACAAAGTGGAAATAATTTTAAACAGTTTATTTTAAACTAGGCTGATACCTAACTTCATTTCTCATCTTTAGCTCAAAATCAGGTGTTTCATTTGCAGCTTTCGTTGTCTATTGGTAACACTCAGGAATGTGGAAAGTCCCTTTTGTTTTTCTCAAAAATCAGCTACTATTTATTCAATCATTGGTTAACAAATTGTCAGAAACCAAGGGATACCCTGCAGGGCCAGAAAACGCTTACAAGTATGAACCACCTCAGGTTTTAATTTATTTGAAATTGAGTACCAAAGGTGTTATATTCTGTTAAACAATAATAGTCACACACAGCAAAGGTTCATCTTTTTGTGTAGCTTAGGTAAGATTCAAAAACATTGGTAATTGTATTAGCATTATGTATACTCCCCTAAATTTGATATCTGCAAAAGACAATTTACTGAAACATTTTGTCTATCAAGATCCGCTTCTCTTCATGTTTCACATATTATAAACATCCTGACACATGCCTGTGAAAAGTGCTGTGGCTTTTCCATGCTTAATTTACTTCTTAATTGTGTGTGGCTTTATAATACCTATAAAATAACACTTACAGGCGTAACATTTCAAGGCAGCCCTTTTCAGAAACCTTGGATTCCAGATGTTTCTACTAAACATTTTTCTTCCCTCACCCTCCATTTCTATTTTATTTTGGTAATTAACAATGCAAAATTCCACTGATTCCTTCCACCTATCGAATCCGCAGTGTTCAGGCCTCAATTTTAGACATAATGAAAGTCTACTTAACATAATTATGAGACTATCTGTAATTAAATGATGACACGTGGTTATGCTCCAGTGTGATGAGTCTTTATGTGAACGGAAAGAACAACAATTTATTTCTCTACTTTAACTTTCATCAGGCACTTGTGAGAAAGAATAAAAACAAACATCCCCTCCCAAAGCTTAGGTCCTCTTGGGAATCTTTTGTGTGTGTGTGTGTGTGTGTGTTTTTAATTTCCAGAGAAAAGGCAATTTCTTGAATTAAAGACTAACTGGAGATGTTAATAGGATTGCCTCTTTAATGTTAATAGATATTGCTCACAAGCTTTAAAAGGTGCTAATTATCAACATTACACTTTGAGTTCCGTCTTAAAAATATTTTAAAAACCTTTTGGTATAGCTTTTTAAAGACCTATATGAAAAGACCTCAGACTTGTCACGCAATTCCGAAGCCTCAAATGAGCTTCGTAAAACTTGCTAACCCTTATTCATAATCTTGATTTATAGTCTTTCCATTCCTTCTAATTAGATAAAGCAAAGTTGATGATACAAACTCAAATAGGAAAAGAGTGCTTCTAAAATTTATTCAAGTGGGATACAACACCTCTGGGATTCTTTGTAAAACACCATGAAATATTGTTAAATTGAATGTTAAAACCTGAATAGATAAGTTTAACTCAATTACATTTGTATTTGTCAAGTAATTTTATCCACCAACTATATATAATATACTATTAGAGACTAAACCTTAAGAGGTGAATGTTGTATCACCTTTCAGAACTTCATATTCTAGGAGTATTCTATTTCAAAATCTTCAAGTAGTCTCTGTTCTTCAGTGATTTAGCAAGACAAATACAGAAATAAAGATTCAATTGAACATTTTGCTTATTAGTTTTTCCTATCTTAAATATTGGGAAAAGACGACTATTGTTTAATTTTTAAGGAACATTTGAATTTTTACATGATTTTGAGACTCAAAGAAATTACTCCTTCTAGAAGCAAATGAAGAAGAAAATTTAAATATTGTATTATTTTATATTACTATTAAATGTATCCCTAATGATGAGTAGAAAAACATGAGGCATCTTTTTTATAAATATCATGATTTGGTGTACATACCTACATCTGATATCAAAAATTTATGACCCATAAGCCATATCCTGGCCTCTGCATATTTATGTAAATTAAGATTGTATTGGAACATTAATCATGTTCATTCTTCTTTCTGGAGGAAGGAGGGAGCAGTAGGGATTGAACCCTTGGCCGCACACATGGTAAATGCATTCTCTGTCACTGATGTGCTCTCCTAGTCATTCCATACCCAGTCCTTAATCATAGTCTCCGAGCAATGTTGTGCTATAAGGGCAGAGTTGAATAGTTGTGATCAAGACCATATAATTCACACCCATCTGGCTCTTCGCAAAAAATTCTGCTAATTCCTGTTCTAAGTAATGTGCTTAAACCAGGCATGGTGGAACTGGTCTGTAATCTTAGCATTCTGAGAGGCTGAGGCAAGAGGATCAAAATTCTAGCCCAGCCTAGCCAATATAGCAACTTACTGAGTCCTTGTCTAAAAATAAAATTAAAAATGGGCTGGGGATGTAGATCAGTGAAAAGCCTCTGTGTTTGATCCCAAGTACTACAAAACCAAACAAACAAAAAATGCTTAAACCTGTTTTCTAGGATTACTAGTTTTGAACCTTATTTCCTGAGTGCTTAGTCTGGAAGGTAAAAGTGAAGTCATTTGCACCATTCTTCAGGCTGAATACTTTGAACTAACAGAGATCTGAAGGTCTTTTTGACTTTTTATAGCTTGTCTCCTATCCCTCTTTCCCTCCTGAAGTGACTCATAGAAACCAGAAATTCTCTGCCCCAAGGGAGGTCATAGGAACTAGAATCCATCTTCCCAAAAGCCAACCATAAAACCTAAGTAGTTCATTGCATTCTTTCTCCCTCACAGGCCCTCATTCCAGAGGAAGGAATATCCAGGAGGAAGGAATGCTTCCCACATATGTAGAAGGAAAGAATGTTTCACACATAGGCCAGTAAGACTCTGAGTGGACAAGTCTTGCTAGGATTCCTCACTCAGGTCAAATATTAGATTGAAACATTCTATTCAATCACATTTCCATGTGGCAGTCCCTCTTTTCATCAAAACAAAGCATCAAAGTGTACAGAGTGGATGTGGGGTCATATACCTGGAATCTCAGAACTTTCAGAGGCCAAATTAAGGGGATCATAAGTTTGAGACCAGCCTGGGCAACTTAATGACTTAGTGAGAACCTCTCTCAAAATAAATGAAAGGCTAAGGATGTAGTTCAGTGCAAATATCCATTGAAGAAAAAGAGAGAGAGAGAGAGAGAGAGAGAGAGAGAGAGAGAGAGAGAGAGAGAGAGAGAGAGAAATGAAGAAGACAGTTGTAGAAAAATGGCAGAGTGGCAAGCACTAACAACTCAGCTGCTCCAAGACTCAGAATCCAGACACTGGAAAATAACAACTTGGGGAAGAGAAAAATGAGAAGTAGATCCCCAGAAACTAGGAAGGATATGACAGGAAAATTAACACTTATAGAGATATTGAAGAGACAACAGGAAAAGGGACAATATGCACTTTCTCCCCAGCTCCGGGCTTGGGATTTGCAGGAAAGGGAGACTGAACCTGCAGAGTGAGAAAGCTGGGAACGCCAAAGGGCTTCAGGGAGAAATGTGGCAGTGGAATGAATGCATGAATCAGCAGGTGCTGTGAGCTACAGGGAGTTCATGGCATTCTACACTCACATAACTACTTGGACAGCTAACCGCTGGTGAGTGATTCCACTCCAAGCACCCTCCATATCCCCAGAGACTCGGAGGGGCGCTTAGTTGGATGCCATTGCAGGGAAGGGCTAAAGTTTGAACTCAGGACTCAGAGCAGCCATGGGGCAACTTCACTTGAGGGTTCCCACTGTTACCTTTCCACAGGTAAGTGACAGCCATGAAAGAAAGCTGTGGTTAGTGAGCCATGGTAAGGCTGGAAAGAGACCCCTGGAGGAGTTTGAGCTAAAGAACACAGCCAAAGGACAGGCCCAGCTGAATTGCTCAGATTTCAGTATCTCAGCATTATTGCCCTGACCCTAATCTAGTGGCCTCCCCATGCCTGCATTCAGCACAGACCTGGGGTCTGACTTCCCCTGTGAACAGGGCCGTGTCTTAACTTTTATCATTTTTTTCCTGCCCCCAAATTGTAGATTTCAGAAGAAAACTATACTTTCAGAATTATAAATAGATTTTCTTTTTTGTTATTTTTGTTTTGTTGTATTTTGTTGTTGGGTGAGTATGTGCCTTGACTTTAGTGTCTTATTATTTTCATTTTTTTTTCTCCTTTCTTCTTTACCAGTTTATTGGAGTAGGGGGAATTTTCCTTTTATTTCTTCATTACTTCTTTTTTACTTATAAAAAGAAAAATAAACAGTTTCAAAACAAGATAATAGAAGAGTAATAAAAATCCTCATTCCTGCTTACCTCTTTTTCTTATTTCTTATTTCTTTTTTTATTTCCTGTTTTCTTTTAAAATTTTCTCGCTCAAATTTTTCTATTTTTGCTCTCTGTATAATTTCCTTCTTTCTCCTTTTCTTTTATCATTATTTTTCCTGTCAGTCTTTTTCTCTTACCTTTGCCTAATTCTATAAACAGCCTACTACTATCCAATAAGATTCTTCGCATCACTTTTCTCTCTTTCTTCTCCTATCATATTGTCTAATGTTTGAAGTTTTTCCTATGGGATTTCCCCCATTTCTGAGTCCTCTATCTTTACTAGCATAACAATAAAGCTTTATTTTGATATTTAATTAACTTTATAAAATTACTATTGAATTCTTTTCTATTATTAGTGGAGATATATCTGTCATGTTTAGTACATGCTAGCTGTAAAGCAATACCTGAGTTGTCTTAATGTTCATATATTATAGATATATTCTGTAGGATTAAGAGGATACACAATGGATTCTTGTGATATGTTATGTCCATTTGTCTTAGATGGTACTGCTATAGCTGATCTGCCTGATATTACCATGGTTGTATAATTGTTACTCTTTTCCTGTAAATTAACATTCAGATTACCTTTGTGACATTAACAATACTAGAGTGTATTCCCAGAGAACTCAATTATTGAACTGATTTCATTGCATCTCTCCCTCCCAAATTAACCAAGGTGGTCAGATCTTGGGGCTGAAGCATACGACCATAGTTAGCCATACCCAAATTATATCACTGAATAGCTACTAAAGAGATCTCTACCCTAGCGACAAAGTCTTTGTAAATGTCCATGAACATCAGCACAAAACAAAACAAATAAACAAACAAATAAAAATCCAATGGCAACACAAGAAAAAAAGGTAGCAAAATGCCTGCTCAACCTCCTAGTTACCCCAAAGCCCACCCAGGAAGTATTGAAGGACAGAGTAGCATAAGCCACATACCCATTTTACTCAAAAGGATAATAGAGGGGCTAGTCAAAGCTCTCAGGGGATTAAAGTGCCTTCTTAGGCAGACACAGGGGCCAGGGTTCAATCCCTGGCCTTCCATGCTGGCCCTACCCCCAAGGTGCACTGAGATGGCAAATGAGACTGGATGTTGTAGTGCACGCCTGTAATCCAAGCATTTGGGAGGCTGAAAACAGGAGAATCACCATGAGTCCAATCTGTGTAGTAAGACTTTATAGACCCTGTACTAAATACATTTTAAAAAATTAAAAAAGAATAATAGAGGACATTAAAAAACAGATGAAATAGATACTCATCAAGATCACAGAAGCTACAACTGAACAGAAAATGTAAGTAATAACCAAAATGATCTAGTAGCTTTCAGAAGCTACTAATAAAAAGCAACATGAGCTAGACAAAAGGGTACAAAACTTGAATGACCAGTGTATCAAAGAATTAGATTCCAAGAAAAGTTTTAAGTAGAAATACTAAAGACTAAAAATTCATTTGAAGCCCACCATCCAGAATTGGCTGCCAGGCTCCTTCTCGAATCTCCATCTTCAGTTCGCCTGCCACTACTCCAGCCTCCACCATGTCCATAAGGGTGACCTAGAAGTCCTACAAGGTGTCCACCTCCGGCCCTTGGGCCTTCAGCAGCCCCTCCTACACCAGCAGGCTTGCTTCCTGCATCAGCTCCTCCAGCTTCTCCTGAATGGGCAGCAGCGGCAGCTTCCAGGGTGGCCTGGGGCTGGGTGGCTATGGTGGGGCTGGTGGTGTGGAGAGCATCACAGACAACCAAGTGAACCAGAGCCTGCTGAACCCCCTGAACCTGGAGGTGGACCCAAACATCCAGGCCATGCATATTCATTAGAAGGAGCAGATCAAAAACCTCAATAACAAGTTCGCCTCCTTCATCCACAAGGTTCGGTTTCTAGAGCAGCAGAATAAGATGCTGGAGACCAAGTGGAGCCTCCTGCAGCAGCAGAAGACATCCTGGAGTAACATGGACAACATGTTCAAAAGCTACACCAACAACATCTGGTGGCAGCTGCACTCACTGGATCAGGAGAAACTGAAGCTGGAGGCGGAGCTTGGCAACATGCAGGGGCTGGTGGAGGACTTAAAGAATAAATGTGAAGATGAGATCAACAAGCATACAGAGATGGAGAATGAATTGGTCCTCATCAAGAAGGATGTGGATGAAGCTTCCATGAACAAGGTGGAGCTCGAGTCATACATGGAAGGTTCTGACTGATGAGATCAACTTTCTCAGGCAGCTGTATGAAGAGGAGATACGTGAGCTGCAGTCTCAGATCTGAGACACATCCGTGGTGCTGTCCATGGACAACAGCCACTTACTGGACCTGGACGGCATCATCACCAAGGTCAAGGCCCAGTACGAGGAGATCACCAACCGCAGCTGGGCTGAGGGCAAGAGCATGTATCAGATCAAATATGAAGAGTTGCAGAGTCTGGCTGGGAAGCACGCGGACGACCTCCGCCACACAAACTCCAAGATCTCTGAGATGAATCGCAGCATCAGCCACCGGCAGGTGGAGATTGAGGCCCTCAAAGGCCAGAGAGCATCCCTGGAGGCTGCCATCGCTGATGCTGAGCAGCGTGGGGAGATGGCCATTAAGGATGCCAGTGCCAAGCTGGCCCAGCTGGAAGCTGCCCTGCAGAAGGCCAAGCAGGACATGGCCCATCAAGCTCGCCCTGGACATCGAGATCACCACCTACTTCAAGCTGCTGGAGGGTGAGGAGAACAGGCTGGAGGCTGGGATGCAGAACTTGAGCATCCACATGAAGACCACCAGTGGCTACTCAGGAATGGTGAGCTCACCCTATGGCGGCCTCACAAGCTCTGGCTTTGGGAGCCTCCAAAGGCCTGGCTTCAGCCACATCAAGTCTGCTGTGGTTGTAAAGATCAAGACTTGCAAAGGGAAGCTGGTGTCTGAGACCAAGTGAATGGGCCACAGCAGTCTCTCCCAGCCTGCACCTCTCCCAAGGCTGCCCTAGAGCCAATGGGGAGACAGCTATACACGGGAGCACTGGGAGAAGGAGACCCAGCTGAGGCTCAGCTTAGCCCTCAGTCCACCCTTAGGGGATATTACTGCCTGAGGTACCCCTTCTTGCCCATGCCTTCCACCAAAAACCAATTGTATTTTCCAAAATAAAGCCTGGTTTTGCCTCATGAAAAAAAAATAAAAATAAAAATTCTATTGAAAATATGGGCGGCAGAAGCAAGCAGTGTGAGGACGGACAGGATTTCAGAATTAGGACAGTGGTGGTTTCAAAGATGCCTTAAAAGAACTAAAAGAGCGTGAAAAGTTATTCCAGCAGCTGCTAGATGATGCACAGAAGGCGAAGCTTAGAGTAATTGGAATAAGTGAGCAATGAGAAGGCAAGTGCATAACGAGAAATGGCAAGAAAAAAAAGAAATGGCAAAAACTGGCATAAAAACATATTCTCTTCTTCCTTGTCAAAAAATCCAGTATGCATTCATGATAAAAACCCAAAGAAAATAAATGGAGAGGGTCTTTAGCTCAATCCAGTAAAAGCAACCTGTGCTACATCAGCAGCTAACAACATACTGAGTAGAAAGAAGCTGAAATCTTCCTTTCTAAAGTCAGGGAAAAGATAAAGAAATGGATAAGAAAAGAAGTTGAATTGTCCTTAACTGCAGATAACTTGATCCTAAGGATAGAAGGCCCCAAAAGCTCCATAAAAACAATCCTAGAATTAAAAACGAAATTCAGTAGCCTAGCAGAATACAAAGTCAACACAGATGCATCAGTAGAGTTGCTGTACATCACTAAGAAGAGACTGAGAGAGAAATTAAGGAAATAATTCCTTTCCCAATAGCATGGAAAAAATGAAATACTCGGGAATTAACCTAACCAAAGAAATGAAAGATCTACAATGAAAACTACATTACTCTCAGAAAGCAGATCAAAAGAGAACTCTGAAAGTGAAAGATAATCTTCTGTTCCTGGATAATCAGAACAAATATAGTTGAAAGGGCCATACTTCCAAAAAATATACAGATTTAATACTATCCCATTCAAAACATCATTAGCATTACTTACAGAACTAGAGAAAGCAATCCTGAAATTCATGCAGTATTAGAAGAGAACTACAATAACAAAGGTAATTCTGAGCAACCAGACCAAAGTGGGAGGTATTGCAATCCTGGGCTTCAAGTATACTAAAAAGGTACAGTGACCAAAACAGCATGACAAAAATAGATGTGCAGATCAGTGGAATAGAATACAGGGTGGAAAATACAACTCTAGATACATTCAGCTACCATATCTTTTTTTAATTTTTTTTTTTTTTGGAACCAGGGACTGAACTCAGGCCCTTGCACTTGCCAGGCAAGCACTTATTCCACTGAGCTATCTCCCCAGCTCCAATAAGGGAAATCTTGAAATTGGGTCTTTTTTCTTGGCTGAACTGGGGATTGAACTCAGGCCCTTGTGCTTGCCAGGCAAGCACTTATTCTACTGAGCCATCTCCCCAGCCCCTTATTTTTTAAAGAGAGTACAAATTAGAATTAAAACAGAAAAATTACAAATGATACAGAATTTCACTTAACAAAGTAATATGAATTTCACAGTATTTGTTGTAATACGTAGTGTTGTCTTGCAACCAGTTATTCATATTACCAGATATATGCATGTAAAATTGAAGAAGATAAAAAGAAAGAAATGTATAAGAAATTAAGAAGAGAAAAAGTATAAACAATTGAAAAAAGAAGACCAAACAAATTAATATCTTTGACAAATGGGACAAATACCTTCACTGGAGGAAAGAGCATCTTTAACAAATGGTGCTGGGCAAACTGGCTACCTACATGAGAAATACTGAACTTAGACTCATATCTATCATCCTGTGTTAAACTAAAATAAAAATTAGTCAAACACCTAAATATTAAAAAAAATCTGCTTGAAAACAGAATATGTAGAACTCTTGAAGACCTTAAAATAGGGAATGATTTTCAGAACACAAATATAATGTTAATAACAAAAATCAAAAGTGGAATCACATCAAATTATAAAGCTTCTGCATGATAAAGGAAACCAACAGAGCGAAGACACAACCTACAGAATACACAAAAAGTTATCAACTACTTCCCAGACAGAGGACTACTATTTAGAATACATAAAGAACTTAAAAAAAGTAGAAGTCCCTAAATTTAAAGCCCCAATCCAAATAGTGGGGCATTTGAAATGCATATACCAGTGGTGGCGAACCTATGGCATGTGTGCCACAACGAGCTTGGTGCATCACTGAAGCTCTGAAAAGTTCACCATCACTAGAATAGAAATTTCTTAGATGAAGAAGTACAAAGGCCTAATAAGAACATGACAAAATCTTCAACATCACTGGCCATTCGAGAAATACAAATTGAAACATCACTGACATTCCATCTCACTCCAAAAAAATTACCGTCAAGAAATCAAATGACAACAGATGCTGGATAAGCTGAAGGCGAGAACAGGAACCCTTCTTCATTGTTGGTGAGAGCATAAACTATTACAACTATGGAAGTGAGTACAGAGATTCCTTAAGGAGCCGGGGAGATGGCTCAGTAGAATAAGCGCCTCCCTGACAAGCACAGGGTCTGAGTTCAATCCCCGGTTCCGCCAAAGGAAAAAAAAATCCTTAAAGAACAAAAACAAAAAGGAATGAAATTCCATTTTACCCAGGTATTTCTCTTGTAGATAACTTCCTGAAAGAACTAAAGACCTCATATTATGGTAACTCATACATACCCATTTTATAGCAGCACAATTCATGGTAGCTAAATCTTGGAAGCAGATTACATTGAGTGTGCAGGCTATATTAAGGAAGGAAAATTGAGCCATTTGTAGGAAAATGGGTGCACCTTGAGACTATAATTTTAAGTAAAGTAATTCAGACATACAAGTTTATATAGTGCATAGTTTCTCTTGCATGTTAAGCACAATACAGCATATAAATAAAATCCAAAATAGAAGACAACAGAAAAAGAGAAAAAATAATGTAATGTAGCATGGCCAATGTATCTAAAGGTGTCCCTTGATTTAATATAATTGTTGTATGTGGTTTGTATTTTTTTTGCCTGTTAATCTGACTCTTAATCATGTTTATGATAATTAACATTGTCAGGAGTTACAAAATAAATAAATAGGAAAATAAATAAACAAATCTGATGCTGGCCAATTATTTTTTCAAAAAGGAAATAGGAGGAAGGGGAAAAATAATTCAGCTATGGTATATACATATGTGCCATTCCCCACAGTGAGTGTAATCGTTATGTACTGCAAGCATATACTAATAAAAATTAAAAGTGAAAAGCAAAACAAAAAGAGAGAGAAAGAAAGAAAGAGAGACAAGATATGACAGTTTTTCCTAGATCTTAAAGTCTTCCTTTAAGACTTTGATTAAATAAATCTTTCTCTTGCTATAGGAGTGTTGGTTATGCTTTTTAGATGGATGAGGACTAGGCAATACCTTTTTGCACCTACACACCCCTTTTCCCCTGTATAGTTCTGACTGCCAATTACCCTTCTGGTTTTATATGATAGATTATATTTATTCGTCCTATATGTAAATAGCAGATACATATTTAATATTTCTACTTATTAAGATGAAAATATAATACATACATCATTGTCTTTTTTCCTTACTCTGTTTTCCGAACTTTCGTGTTCTGTAGCTCTCTTTAAGTTGAAAGCAGTTGTAATTGTGTTGCGGTCATTGCTACATCATTTGCGCTTCACTCACAGATTGATTCTGAAGTTTAAGCCTTACCAGACTGTTTTAGTATTTTAAGAAACTATTCTTAAGGTTCAACATATCAATACTTGATGAAAAATACCTGTTCCTTATTATGCCTAAGATGTTTGAAATGTAGTGAAATAGTGAGGTTAAGCTTGAAAACGTAAATCGTTTGATAATAACAATAAGCTTGTCTTCTGGATGGTTAACAACCTAAGTTTGCAGACCAAAATTAGAGAAAAAGGAGGGCTACAAGGAAAGCCAATATTTTGGCCCTACCCTTCTAAGGTCAATTAAGACTCAGGACATATGAGAACTTGTACTGTAACGTCAAGTACCTTGGTAGTGTCCCAGATTTTCTGATCAAGAAGGTTATGGGGCCAAAGAGGAAATTGATCGATGACGTGGAGTGTGCCTAAGGAGAGTCACATGAGGAGAAGACACTCTCTCAGGCTTTCACAGAGAGCACATTGGCCAAGCAATGGCCATGACTCATCCACATGGCTGCACTGACAAAGGTTCTACAATCTGAGGTACAGGATCTCAGGATAAATCCTGAGGGCATTTCACTGACCTTCTCAAACCAAAAAGCTACAACTCTTGTTGCATAGGTTCTGCTTTACCTTGGTCTTAACCATCCAGTAGAAAAGTATGAAGATGAAATATAGGAAGTAAAGCCATGTTGTTATGTTGAGCTGTGGGGGACTCACGTCAATAATTTCTGACATTGCCAATTAAACAGAAGACCCAATGCTATTATGGGCTTCTGTACTCTTTTAGAATATTTTGCTGAGTTTACACACCTATAATATTCAACAACGGAACTTAAAAAAAATTGGGGTATAACTATAAATGTCCATTTTGTATCTGTGTATTCAAAGTGGTTGGGATAGATATATAGTTGCATTCTCTTAATGAATAGAATGATTTTTTCTAATGGTGTTTGTAAGTAGGATCACAAGTCTGCATCTTGTACAGCAATTAACCACTAAGAAGAATATATGCAGTGTATTATTTGTTGAAACTGTACTTTCGATTTGATTTGAAACTGTCTCATTGCTATATGTTTATCAATAAAACTTTGAAAAGAAAAAAAAGAAACTATTACTCATTATATAATTATAACTGGTTCTATTTCTACTGATGTGAAGGACCTTTTGCTTGTCTAACAATCTCTGACTGCCATTCATCTTCCCCCTTTCAGGTCTTACCTTAAAGGCTTTATCCTTCCCAGGAAGAGTCAACCATGTGGAGCTCCCTTCTACCCTAGACACCCCTCCTCAGCCTTTCCTGCTCCCTCCTTTGTTGATGAGTCCCTGCTTCTCTTACAAAACTGGCATCTTGTGACATTGCTTCCTTCTCTTCATGTGTTGGATCCATTGTTTCCTTGATCCCATACCTTTCTCTTTCTTGATTTTGTTGGAATATATGCTTGGCTAACTTTTTTTTTTTTTTTTTTTTTTTTTTTTTTTTTGCGGAACTGGGGATTGAACTCAGACCCTTGAGCTTGCCAGGCAAGTGCTTATTCTACTGAGCCATCTCCCCAGCCCCCTAACTTATTTTAAAAAGATACACCAGCAGTAAACTCTAGATCTTTGCATGTCTAGAAATACCTTTCTTCTGCCCTCTCGAGTCACACAGAAATCTAGGTTGAAAATGATTCTCCCACTGAAATTTTTAGGCAAACTACATTGTATTTGAGGCTTCATATGCTGCATTCAGATAATGATCTGATCCCCATGTCTTTGTCCAACCCTCTGTGTAAACTTAAAGATAATTTCTTTGTCCTTAATGAATTAAAATGTCATTGTGATGTATCCAAGTGTGAAGTTGTTTGGTTGTCAGGCTAAGGCTCTCAGGTTTGGGGGCATTCTGCTCATGGAGTTTTCAGATCTTTTTTTTTTTTTCAATTCTGTTCTCTTTATTTTCTCTTTTATATTTTAGAAGAACCCATCAGCTATATATTTTATTTTCTGAATTGATCATTTGTAAAATATTTTTCTTTTTCTCATATTCCCAATAATTTATCTTTTTGACTAAACTTTCTGGAAGATCTTAAAATTTTTATTCTTTAAATTGTCTATTAAATCAATTGTGAAATTGTTTAACTTGTAAAGATATTTCCTCATTCTTTTATTTTTTTCTGTATGTTTTTTCCAATATGGTGCTTTAGTGTACACCCTAAGGCAAATATCTCTGCTCAGTTACCTTATAGGATTCACGCTGAGAATTTAGTTTGCTGAGACATATAGTATGTGCATTTACATTTCAAAATGTTCCAAGAGCCCTTCATCTAGAGAGCAAGGGACATTTTATTTTACATTTATGGAGGATGTTTTTCAGACATTTGTATAATTTTTGTACATTTTTTATTTACCATTTGTACAATTTTCATCTATGTACCTTTTCATCTACTTTATCATCTTTTAATTGTACTTTCTTTTGAAACTATACAAGCTCTTTATTGTGTCTAATGTGCTTTTTTGTTGCAGATATTTTCCTCCTAAGCTATTTGTGTTAGCACTTTTGTCACTGCAAGGACCTAGTGGGCCTTGTGCATCTTTTCCTTCATAGCTTCTGAGTTTCACAATCTGCTTAGAAATGTCCTTCCTATCCCAAGACTCTAAGTGTATTCTTTCATATTTTCTTCTAATGTTTTCATAGCTTAAATGTTTCACACGTAATAAATGTTGTGTATAGTCTGTATGAGGATCTAGTTTATTGACCTTCCTGATAGCTCTTTAGTCAATCCCGTATGTGTGTGTGTGTGTGTGTGTGTGTGTGTGCGTGCGTGCTGGGAATTGAACCAAGGGCCTCATTCATTCTAGGCAAGCACACTAACCTTGAACTTTCCCCCTAACCTGCTTAACCACATATTCAACAAAAGTTTATTTTATCTTGGAGTTTTGCATTGCTCTCATGCTTTATTTCTAGACCATTTTGGTTCCATTGCACCTTCAGTTTCTTTTAGAGAACGTCTTATTCTGTAACGTAATGATTGAATGCCAGTTCCCTTCATTGCTAACTACTAATTGTCAACAGTCCAGTTGCATTATCGTTGTGTTCCTCAGTGCCCTCAACAGTAAGTGACATTAAAGATAATATCCACTTAGTAGGTTCGTTGAGGAAATGAACGTAGTAATATACAGCTAAAGAAGTTCTTGGCAAGCTCAGAGAATGCTAAGAGCAGCTTCTGCTATTAAGGTGATGGCTCCTCAGGGCCTAGCTCAGTGCCTGATTGCACAAATATGACTTAAAAATAGATTAAAATGTAAATTATTATTACTGTGTTGTGCATTGTTCTCAGGGCCTTACATATGCAAAGCATGTGATCTACCACTTAGCTATATCCCTAGCCACAACAAATGTAAATTATTGGAGAAAATAAAACCCACTTATAAAGAAAGTCATAAAGTTGTAGTGCCTTTTTCTTTTTTGGTACTGGGAATCAAACTGAGGACCACACTGATGCCTTCCAGGCAGGTGCTACACCACTGAGCTATATTCTGACCTGTGTAGTGCCTTCTTTAAAAGTGAAGGGACAGGAGTTGGGGGTGTAGCTCAGCAGTAGAGTGCTTCCCTAACATATGTGTGGCCCCATGTGTCATCCCCAGAATTGAAAACTAAAAGTGAAGAGAACTAGGCCCAAAAATCTCCCAGACTTTTATCCAGGCTCTTTGATTTGTTTCTCCCATGGTTTGTGTGGTCCAGAAAATAAGTGTCACACTAATAAAGGTTGAAAGTAGTTTCCAGCCCTTCAATTGAATTAAATGAATACTATTGTGACAAGTTAATTAGACATCCATACAATTGCTAAATATATGTCACTGAAAATGCCTGTGCTCCATATTTTGTTAAACATCAATTATGATCATAAGAAATCTGCATCTAGTAAAATGGATACTGGTGACACATGTTAATTATTCTGAAAAATAATTGAGCACTTTAAAATTTTCAAATGCTATTAAGCATTCATGTCCTCTGAAAGTTTGAGCTATTTTGAGCTTATCCAAATGACTCTAACGATATAAAATGAAGTAAAAATTTCCTTAAAGTTCTTTTATTAAGTCAAGAGGTGAAAGCTCATTACTACAGTTAAAGGTCCATAAAATACTGTTGGTCTGGACTCCAATATATTTAGATAGGTATATTTCCGAATCCCAGTTCCTCTCTGTGTTGCAGAAGCTACAGAAAAATAAAATAAAACAATAAAAATTGGTTTCCCTGCTATGAGATAAAGATGCATCAACTCTGAACAGAGTAGCATATGGTTTTTGAAGCGTGTGCCTGCAATGTGTACACTTTCCAATCCTTGATGGTTTTGATTTATGCTAATATAATGCAAATGTTAATCATCAAACTATTTATCATGAAGATTTGCTATTCCTTCCTTCCATAAGTACTTCTTTATCTGATAACTGAGATTCTCAAGAAAGTTTAAAAAGAAGGGATTTAAAAAGAAACAAGACAGGCCCGCACTCCAGCCAGATGGATAGGAAGAGGAGCTACAAATTACAGGGTATGGCATTGGAAATCTTTTTCATCTCTTGAGCTCTTTCCCTGGATGTCTTCCACTGATCCAGTGCTTTTGAAATGTGATCTTCAACCTTGTGCAAGAACTATATAAAATGCCAGTGAAGAACATAGATTCTTATATACTGCTAGATTAAGGAGATAATTTAAGAATGATTTGTATTATCAGCTCACTTTTGACTATAAAATGAAATATTTCTAATCATATAGCACCAGTGCAAAATAATTGAATATTGTTGCACTTTCTTTAATTATTCTAATATTATTATCCTGAAATGGAAATGAATGGTGGGAAACTAATAACTTTGGAAAATACGGACAGTTCTACTCTCAGTGATGCTTCCTTTCTCCCTGCTGAAGTAGAAGGACTTCTCTGCTTGCATAGGATCTGAACAACTGAAACCTCTATCTGCCACACTTGAAAACCTCTAGCTTCAAGCTGGAGTGTACACCCTATGTATGTGAGTGTGTGTATATGTGCATTTTGTGGTACTGGAGATGGATCCCAGGGCCTCACACATGCTAAGCATGGAGTATGTCATTGAGGCCACAACTCAGTCCTTGGACTACACCCTTGAAATCACACACCAAGTGTCATGGAAGGACCATTGACATAGTATGCATACATCTCTGTTCCTAGATATCACAAAACAGGGACAAGAAAACAAGCTTGAGCCTACCCTTAAGAGGATTTCTAGCATTGATGCCACTTTATTCTCCACTTGATCTTAGCCAAAAAGCCAAGAAGTGATATACATCAATTTATTCTCTAGGAAGAGATTTTAGTAATGATATGTGAAGTGGTTGATAGCTTCCCCTATATTGAATAGATACTACCTTGCATAAATATCTCAATATTTATGCTAATTCTTACCAAACAAAAGATGCATTTCTGTACATTCATTGTTATCTATATTCCAGCTTTCTAAAAAAAATCTAATCACCAATAGATCTCCCTCTAAGTTTGAATGTTCCTTGGATAGGGGAGGAATGGGATGACCCACTTCCTCTATATCAGAAAAGGTCACATGGACATTTATAGCAGAAGACAGATTCACAAGAAAAAACTCAAAAAAAAATTAATCATAGTTTTACAGGGCACAGGAGTCTTCAAAAATGAAAACCAAAGACCTAGTGAGAATGATCTTTTATCTATGCATATATGTATTGCTGAGGTTCAATGAATGGACACTAAATGGAAATGTGATGAAATGGAAGGGTACAATCTAATGGGAGTAGACTAAGTAAGGAAACCCAGCAAGCCCTGTGGGTCTGCATTCTTCTGGGCCTCTTTGCATAACATTTGTTCTTCCAAGTATAGGGTAGGACCTATTGTTGAACGCAGGTCTCACGGTTTACCCAGACATGGGTGGTCAGAGAATGTTGTATGAGAAGCTACTACACATATACGCAGTGCAACGTTAGAATAATATATTTAGGTCTTTGTCTGGCTTTGGGGAAGAGCGTTTCTTTCTAGTTTATATAACCCACCTTGGAGAAGAGAAATTCTAGTTTTTAATGGCAACAATAAGTAGGGGTAAGAAGGAGCAGGAAGAGAAAGTCAGAAGGAGTCTTTGCTTCTAAGGCTGCCCAGTGAACTTTGGCAAAAGGTACACATGCCAAAGTGCTGGACTTTGAATTATTTTTCTGAACCCCAGCACTTGGAGGCATACATATATGGTTAGTTGCATGAAGTGAGGCTGAGAGTTACCAGTCCTGATCAGCATCTCAATCAACCCAAGGATGTGACTTCATTATTATTGCCTCCTCACCTTAGAGTGCCATTAACATAAAAGTCATCTCTTAAACACATTGAACTGAACTCAATTAATGTAATTGATTACCAGCCTAGCTGTAGGGATTTTGCAGCTTTAGGGAAACTGACAAACATCTTGCCCTTTTAGATCCTACAATTAGATTCACAAGTCACAGTCAATAAGTATTTTGCAGGCTCTAAATTCATCGTCTTTAATGATGACAAAAATCTCTCTGGGTAGATGAACTGGCTATTGATGAAAGATTAATTGTAGAAATGGTTTTCAGTTGCGCCATGGGCAAATAGAGCTGAGTCCTTGAAGGATAAATTTGATCATGAATTAATGGAACCTATTTTGGACATTAATTTATACAAGCCCTTACAGATCCTGGATTTACTGAATCTCATTTTCTAGAGCTGAAAGCATGACTGGAAACATATATCAGGGTGGGTTCTATGTCCAATCACTTCTGAACTATGAGCCTCAAAATGATCCATACTTTGATTCTTAAATATAATTGATAGCATGTGCATTCTATTTAATGTTTAATAACTCTATTAACCTCACTTTCTAAGACATTTCACTTTTGTCTCCCATAATTAGGAGAAAGAGCAAGAGAGACAATTTCAGGACTTTCATTGTTTTCAATTTGTTGTATATTGGATCCTAATGAAGTGACAGTTTTTAGTCTCTAAGATTTCCAGAAAGGACGTGTTGTTCCTGCTTATGGAAAAGGGCATAAATTTGATCATGGACAACATTCTAATGTGTCTCAATATTTTCCTCAATAGCCTCGTTTCTATCTTTACTGCACTTCTCTCCTAAACCTTCCCCCATCAACACCCAAACACGACTTTGAGAGTTTCCTCCAGGACGGTCTTTGCAGTTCCCTAGAAATGGGTGCTGTCCCTTTTTTTTTTCAGAACAAGCGATTGAACTCAGGCCCTTGTGCTTGCCAGGGAAGCGCTTATTCCATTGAGTCATCTCCCCAGCCCCTGTCCCTTCTTTATGAGAATGGTAGTTATCACCTCACTTATGCAGACTCCTCTTAAAGCACTTAATCTGTGAAAATTTTGCTGGTCCCCCATTCATTCATTGCTCTGGCACCTTGTGTCAGAACAATCTGAGTCCCTGTCATCACAGAGCTTGTTTCCTGGGACCTTTTGAGATGAGCGTGGAATCACTTTGGTGATTCCAAGTCCCAAAATGAGTGGATATGAACACAAAGAGAGAAGCCAGCAAGTCTCTGAGGTACCAGGGACTGGCAGCCACTGAGCTATGTCAGCACCACTAAGTCTCTCAAGGCATAGAAAGGCCACAGAGTGGAGCAAGGATTGGAAAGCATGAATAAATTCTAAGTTCCTTATTGCCGCTTGCATTTTCTCCTGGCAGCACATCTTTCCTTGTCTGAACCCAACAGAAAGCCATGTGACTTTGTCCTGGGAGTGAAGCTGAGAGCAGGAGCCACAGTAGGGGGAAGCTCAAAGGCCAAAACAAAAAAGAGACATACAGTTGAATAGTAATATAGTTTTAGGTCTGAAGAAATTGAATTCTCTAGCTAAGATAAAGAATTTTTTTTTCTTTTCTTTTCTTTTCTTTTTTTTTTTTTGTATAGGGAATTGAACTCAGGACCTTGCCCTTGCTAGACAGGCACTTATGCCACTAAGCTATCTCCCTGGTCCAGGAATAATTATTTTAATATGGAAAAGATTACAAATTCTTAATTAAAATAGAACTGTTAGCTCAGACCTTTGAGTCAATTTCCTTACCAGCCCCTTTTAACTTCCATTAAAATTTTTAGTTACCAAAGCGAGCCCTTAGCAGTTAATCACCTTTTAAGCACTCTCTTGTATAAAAATTATAGAATTATGAAGTTTGTGAAGTGTGGCCAATCAACTGTGAAAACATCCTTGTTCAATATCCTTTCATAATTTTGACTCTTAGATTGGAATTTCTGTATCACATATTCTTATAATTCCCAAGTACCAAGGCAATCAGCTTGTTTTTACTTCCCAAATGTAAAATTATAAACTAAAATTTCAAAGAATACATGTTCACTAGGGGGGACATATAACAGCCCCTTGGGAAAGGAAAAACTCCTGTCTTCAACCCTCTCTACAGGTACTGCCACAAAATATGCATAGAATCCAGTTTGGTGAAGACAAACTCTCAGACCTAAACTGATGATTTTGACATATTTTAGAAGGCTTTGCTCATTGTTATCAAGTTGCTTATTCCAAAATGTATTTTCCTGAAGGTACAAAAATATAAAAGTAATCAATCAAGAAGAAAAAGTCTGCTCAGTGATCCAATATTTTATGCTCTGTGAGTAACAGATGTTGACACTTCAGAAAGGCTTGGGGTGATTGGATTTTCAACCCCCCAAAGGGTTCAATCTATTGGAGCCTAAAGGAAAAGCACATGTAAGAACCATCACTCTGTCTGTCCCTTATTCACTCAAATCTGGGACCACTATGTTTCATTTCTGTGGCTGGGATAGGATTAGACAAGCAGAATGGAAAAGCACCATTTCTCACCAGCACTCTAATTTCATTTTTACGTTTTGGAAAACAGAAGTGAATATTTCAGAATGTAAGAGCTGAATTTTTACAGTGCTACACTGAGTTTCACAATATCAATGATGCTGTCTATCTTATGTGACTAGATAAAGCACTCTGAGAGATCATACTATAAGTTAGGGGCCCTCTAGCAGGAGAAGAGACATCTCCACGTGTTTAGCTCTTATACCTATATGAGAAAAAAACTGAATACATGCAAATATGTATTTATTTATATTTTTAGAATTTACTCATAATTTTCTATAATAATATATACTTATACTTATAGTGCTGTATCTAACATTATACAGAGTATAATGCACCTGTTTAAAAGGTATTAAAATCAGATGGTAACATGCAATGAAGGTGAATTTTTTTTTTTTTGGCTGGCTCAGCCCACCCTGAAGGCAGGGCTGTTACCAGGGATTGAACCACGGTCCACTGTACCTGACTAAGCTTGCCTAAGCAGGTGCTTTAGACTACTGAGCTATCTCACCAGTCCTGTGAAGATGAAATATTTTAATGACTTAAATATTTTGCTATCCTGCTGCATTAAAATATTCAGCATTGTAAATGACAACAAATTGAATGAGGCTTCTTATTTATATTTCAACATCTTAGTTTATCCGTCATTTGCATGAAATTTTGAAGAACTGCTTGCTGGTTCCCCTTATTTCCTTACTTGGTTTTAATCATTGTCATCGCAAAGAAATATATGAAGAGACAAATAGATAAAGTATAGCACCACTTTACTTACCAGGTCATGAAATACAATTTTTTTCAGTCCTATTTATGCCAAGGATTTTTGTTGAAATTCATCGGGAATGTTGCCATCTTTGATGTCTGTCAACTGTTCTTATGAGCCAAACAGAAGATGTTTGCATTTTCTTATATTTAACAAATGACTTCACAATCCACTGAATTGTTTCATTTGGAAGATTTTTAAGCAGGTTTGAAAAATCAATTTCCAAGTTTTCAAAGACTGCAGTTTTTGTCTGTACGTATTTGCATAATTTTCAATAAAACAGTCACACAACTGTTATGTCCCAACATCTGTTTCCCTACATTCTTACTATAATCCAAGCTTACTTGAAAAACTCAACTTGTTACTTTCTAACTCATTATAATAATATCTCCTTTACCTTGAAAAGACAACTCTTTTAGTTTACTGTCACCAGGTGGCCAACCACTTTTGTGTAGGACAAAAGATTTTCATAGCCTTTCTAATAGCTTTATTTCAAAAGCAACCACATTCTTGACATGTGAAAGCAGGTAGGTTTCTTTGCTGCCATAGCTTCTATTGAATTCTTTCAAGAGGGCGGGCATCCCTGCATTTATCCTAGAAGGCTTGTTTCATTTCTGTCACAGCTTCTGCTCCCTAGTCCTATACTTTTCTGTATTTGTGCCAGTTATCATAGCGTTCTAAGAACTGTCATTTTTATGATAACTTCTGGTATCTTGTCGAGTAGACAACCAGAATATTTTCTTGTTCAGAGTTCTTTTACATTATTATATGAAATTTAAAATGCTTTTGGTTGAATTCATTAAAAAGAACTGTTGAGATATCTCTATTGTATGACAGTAAATTTGGACATTATTTTGAAAAGAATCAAATTTTTCATAGTCTATTGAAAAGAAGTCCCATGTATGTTAAAGCCTTTCAAAATTCTCCAACAAGATTCCTCTAAACATTCTGTGATTTTAAGGTTAATCATTTTGGATTAGCTTGGCTTTTCAAGTAATATGTGGATTTCCAAACTTGACTAAATCGTTTCAAATCCTCCAGTGTTCCTGACTTGTTGTGGGAATTGAGACTGACAGTGGCTTGTAGAATTTGTTAGTGAAGGTTAAATTCTTCTGAACCCCCAGAATGCATATACACGAAGGCAAGAAACATGTGAGATGAAAACTATGTATGTGCAGTTATTTATATTCAAATAAAAATTAACTCATCTCCATCAGTTTGGATCTTTTGATCTCAAAGGACAGCAGTTCACCAGACTTGCTCAAAAATGGGAGTTGAGCGTGAATAAACACATAGAGTAAGAGAACTGCGCTCAGGGAAATAGCAAGAGACTGAGCTTCTTGGCCTCATGTGAAGCAGCTAGAGGTAGTTCCAGATGAAGGCAAGGTTGAGAATCCTCATTAGAGGACTTCCTGGATCTCCTGTCATGTCATTTCACCACAACATGTTCTCTTCAAATTTATTAACTTCTCTTTCAATTCCCCTCCTTGCCTTTATTTTACAGATTTTGTTTCTACCTTCTCATGCATCACATATAAAATCCTTTCCCTAGACTGATGTGTGAGTGTATTATCACATTCTATCCCTGCTGGTTAACCATTGAGGTGTAAGCATGCTGACTATTCAAGAGCGCTGAGAATCTTCTGCAGAACTGAAATCCCAACAAGACTTCATGGTTTCAATGTGCATTCCTTGTGCCTATGATGCCCTGGTTTAAGGCTGTGGCATCCCTGGAATTTGCTGACTCCACCAATTCCTTGGGCTCCGTGCTGGGTGTTGGTGTCTTTCTAAACATCACACCGAGTTGCTTCTCCTAAAGTTTCTCCCACTTCACTGTGATCTTTTACCCTTGCTTCTTTCACCAAGTTGCTCAAAATTTCAGGAGACAGAAGTCAAGAGTTATGTACCATCAACTTTTGCTTTCAGGCTTGGCATAATGTATCACCCCTAAGACAAAGGACTACAGCAAACTTACCATTTTAGATATGAAGGAGGAAAATATCCAGTGAGAACAAAGTAAAAAGTGTTTTTAATATATTATTTTGCTTCACACAGCATAATCATTTTGACTCACTTGGAAACCAGTCATGGGGTGTGATCTACCACATAACTTCTCTCAGCTGGAAACTACTAATTTTAATAACCTGTGCTCTGCTTTCTTTTTCCCCTTTGAACTTCAATACTGATTCTGGGGAACTCTGGTTTGCTTAGTTTACCACTTTTGTTCAAAGCTTTCGTCTTAGGCCACAATCTGGATTATGAGTTGTTGACCCTCACATTGGAAGCTACCTAAGACCTAAGACCAGTCAGGGATATAGGAATCTCACGCAGAAAAGAGAAGGGGGTTTCTGTGGTTACCTTGCCAACATTAATAATGAAGGGAGAAGTTTCTTTTGGGTGTCTGTGGTGTTTGACCCATGTAACATATTCAGGCATGAATGATGTCTAAATCATCACTTAGAATGATGGGAATGGGGTTGGCAGAGAGAATCTTTCTGGGATGTAGAAATTTAGGGATTTAAAATACTATAGAAAGTGCTCCTTGCAGATTTTATGAGCTTTGGGTGCATGATAAACATTCCTCGAATTCAATGGAATAAAATAATCATTGTTTATTAGCCCTTATTCAGCTGGCTGATCTAAACCAGGCAGTTATAGTCCACCTGGCTTCTCATTCAGGCTTGGTGTCTGGTTTGTTCCAATGTGTCCATTCTAGAGATAAGACTGAAGGGGTGATAGATACCTTGACATTGTTTTGTGGTGATGACACAGCAACAGCAACACATGCTCAAACACACAGTATTTTTTACTTGTCATATCTGGGCTCTTCCATGTTGTGTGCCTTAAGAAACACCATGCTAGCAGAGTCAAGGAGTGGAGAAATATGCACTGGGATGGAAGGTGGCATCTGGTGGCAAACTGCATCCTGGAGCAAGGGAATACCAAGCCAGTCTCCTGCAAAAGAAGAAAACAAATTTAAGATGTGATCACAAAATACTATACCACATGTATTTAAATTTTAAAATGTATTCCAGTAAAAGACACATCACTATTAATCTCCTTCAAAATATACCTTACACACACACACACACACACACACACACACACACACTTTGAACACACTTATTCCATCATTCTTGCCACTTTCTGAAACAGTACTGGAAATCCTCTTTCAGGAGTATCTTTAGTTATCCTGTGACTACCTTGAAGTTCAGAAATGATTCCAAATGTTTACCTTTCATGGTTGTTTTGACTTCGTGGATGATCCAGAAGTTGCATGATGCCAGATCTGGTGAGTTAGATGAATGAGGACACATTAGCATGGTTTTACATGATGGTAGGAATGATGGTGAGAACAAGTGTGTTCAGATCAATCAAGAAGTATTTTCACAATATATTTCCATCACCATATGCATGCCATATGCATGTGCATGTGTGTATGTCTGTGTGTGTGTGCGTGTATGTGTGTTTTGGTACTCGGATATGAACCCAGGGTCTTGCACAGAGCTACACATCCATCCTTTTTTATTTTTAAATTTTAAGGTAGGGTCTTATTGAATGACTAAATTGCCCAGGCTGGCTTTCAACTTGTGATCCTGCTGTTTGAATCTCCATGAGTGCTCAGATTACAGGCATGTGCTACCATGCCCAACTAGAATAAATATAATATAATGTTATTTGATTCCATCATGTACTCATCACCTCTGGACATCTTGGAGAGGCAGTGCTCACAGTGACCTTCTCAGGCAGAACTCAGGTACATACTTCCATTCATACTCCTTTTTGCTCTATTCTTCAACAGCCAGGTGGCTCACCTACCATCATCTTCTCAGACTGCTGCTCCTTCACACCAAAGGTAAATGCTTCTAGATTGGATCTTTTCTTCTAGAATCCTCACACTCAGCACATATCCCAAAAAGGAACTTGCTAGCTCTGATAAGTGTATCCAAAACAGCAACTACTTTAGTTTTCCTTGTAGTATGCTTTTTTGTGGTCAAAGTAGTTCTTGGTTTTACATTGGGTATATCAACCATTTATTTCTGCTGAGAAAGAAAGGCTCCAGGAGTTCATGGACAGCTTTCTTTTTATTAGGCTGAGCAAGGCAGCACAATTACCATTATTTATTTAGAAATCCTGCCAGTCCTAAAAGCGAAGATTGTTGAATTAATCTTGATAGACACATTTTCCACCTCGGTTGATTTCTTCTGTATTTTCAGGTCATGGATTCTGGTCTATATGTATGTGTTTGTTGGAGAATTTTGAGGGCAGGGCATGGAGGTGTTTATAGCACATTAGCTTTATTGTTCTGGTCTCAGCATCAAAATTCACTGAAGCATATTCAGCAGCTAAAAAGATGCTGCTTTTTCAACTCATGATGAAGGAATCTAGCATCCTTGTAAAAATATTACAAGGATAGGATGCAGAAGTGCTTCCCTTAGTACAAAGAACAAAATGAGGCTTGGTGAGTGAACATTTCAATGTGGGTCCATTCATACTGGAAAAGAAACAGAGGTTAATGATTTTTTTTAGATAATTTCCTCTGAAAACAACCAGTTGGGCAAAAAGATGACAATGCCACTGGAAAGTTATCCTCAATGTGCAAGCAAGGCAAAGACTCAAAAGGTTGTTAGCAAAAATGAAAATGCTAGAACAAGCAGGACCACACATGCATTTGGTTGTGTTACTAGCCTTATTTGAGTGCAGAAACAAGGTTGAGTACAGTCCAGTGTCCAGCTCTACTGACTGAGACGATGGCAGCATCTGAGATGGAAGTGCTTATGCCTGCTTCAGCTCTCTTCATAGCACATAATTAGTGCCTCTCATTTCCCCCATGACTCAGGCCATTTCTGCAGCCCTGTACTCAATGATCATTTAGTGGTCGACAAACACAGCCAAGGAAAACTTATTAATGGTAATTCAGTCACTAGAGAGCCTGGCTTTTATTCTTCCTTCTTTGATTCCTTTGTTCTGGTATAGTATACCCTTGTGTATATCAAATCATGTTTGTATTTATTGTGTCATTGCATTTGATAGGATTTTTTGAATTGAAAACCTCAGAGCTTACCTAGGATTTGTGAGGCATTTCACCAAGAGAATTGAGCCATGAGTATTTGAAATGCTGAATTTGTTTTCATATTTTAAGATTGAATGAGTTTTTTCATAATGTCTGAAATTGATTCCTTCCTATTCATTGGTCTCCAAAGATGAAAATAGCGGCAAATTATTTTTTGAGTGCTTACTGTGTACCATTTGCTGAGTTTACTACTACTATTCAATCATTTATTTTTTACAACTATTTATGAAATTGTTACAGTCATTACATCATTTTTCAGATGGGGAAACTGAGGCATGGACTAATGAAATAATGTGGGTGGGCCATACCTCTAGGAAGTGATGGAGCTAAGACTGGAATTCGGGCACCCAGCTTCCAAAGGGTCACTCCAAACACACAACTGTGTCAGTTCTTGCGGTCACCCTACATCTGGTCCTTTGTTTCTTGAGAAGACCAGGAAGCAATGCCTCTTAGAAGAGAAAACATCTCCTTAGTGTGGGCGATTGAAACAATGTCCTTAAAGCCTGTCCTCACTGAGAGGAAAAGTGTGCAGAAAGAAGGTTCCAAAGTAGGCATCCCACCACTGTGTTAGAATGGCCTCCAAACTATTAAAAGCCCAACAATTTCTGCTACCCGTGTTCCTCTCACCTTGACCTTGGTCCAAGCCATCACGACCTTTTGTCACCATTGATGTAATTTGGCCCTGAAATACTCTCCCCACTTCTCCCAGTATCCCCTCCCCTCTCAGTACAGCAGCTGGAGAGCATCATCCCCACTCAGAATCTTCCAGTGGCCTTTTGGTTCAATCAGAGAAAGGCCATATTAAAAAAAAATAAAATAAAAAATAAAAAAATAAAAAGAGAAAGGCCATATTCAGTCTTCGATAGAGAAGGATAATTTTCAATCATTTTTTAGGAAAAATGGGTGCATCTTGAATCCATAACATTGAGGGAATAAATCAGACACACGTGCTTAAGTATCGTATGGTTTCTCTTGCATGAAAAACTCAAAGTATAAATAAATTTAAGAAGACCATAGGAAACAGAAGGATAGATCTTTTCCACAGGGGAAGGGGACCAAGAGATGTTGGGACTGGGGAGGAGAATGGGGAAGTTTAAAAACTAAGATCATGCACACATACCAACTCCCCTTCTTCATGATAGATCACGAACATGTCTGAATAATAAAAAAAGGAATGAAAATAGGTCAAGTCCTGCCAAGGTCCTGTGCTGTCTGCTCCCGCTGGCATCACCCCCCTCTCTGCCTCCAAGCCCCGCCTACCTTCATGAGCCTCCTGCATACTCTCACCAGGCACATGTCTGTGTCTCAGGCCTTTGGAATCCCATGCTTTCTGTAACAAGTGCTCCTCCAGCCGCCAATAAACATTGCAACACCCTCAGGCAGAAACTCTCTGGCCTCATTCTTTTCTTGCATGAATAATCTCCTTACTATTTACAGTAACCACATATATCATATATTTTACTAATTGATTAGTTTATTCCCCTTCTTTCAGCACTAGAGTAAATGTTTCATTTTTTGTCAGCTTTGTTTTCCTCTTATATTCTCATAACAGAGAATCCAGTGGGTGTTTAATAAGTTTACTAAATGAATTAAGGAGTGTTTTATGGGATTGTTTGGGCAGACCAAGTGAATTAACATATGGAAGGCATTTAGAACAAACAATGCTTAGCATAGAATTAATATTTTAAAAATGTCAAGTCACATTATTACATTAGAAGAATGTAATAGTTATTGAATGAATGATGCACTGAAGCATTAGCTTGTATTACTTTATCATGAGTAGGAAGAAAATAATCAAACTATGGATATTTTAAATGCTCTTATTGGCAATGGATGTTTCAAGAGATAATTGAGGAAATCACTTGTGCCTTCTTTGTTTTCCTGTCATCTAGAAGATGCATTGTAACCTCCCTTCCTTGGGCAGGTGAATGCTTCTCAAACCTTGCTGCCCCTCAGAATCACCTGGAGGTCATTGAAAAGTTGACCCTACTTTCCACCCCTAGATATTCTAATATTGTTGGTATGGGATAAAACTGAAGCATTCCACTGTTTCCATGCTCTCCAGGTGGTTCTAATACATTCCAGTGTAGAAATCACTCCTGCAAACTTTCTGAACTAGCTGCAGAGGGAGGGAAGAAATGTCTTCCCTAATCCATCTCCATTCTTGAAGATGGGACTTAAAGCAGCATGCTTCTACAGCATATAATTCTTAGGAAGCCAGCAAACTGGACCTTCTTTGTCCATATACATGTTACAGATTATGGTGAAAATTCAGAAATTAGAGTCAGCTCCAAAAGTGTGGCTCCTCCTCCTTTCCTTTCTCTCCATCCCTCCCTCCCTTTCTTTTCTTCTCCCTTTCTTCCACCAAAGATGAAAATACATGATATTTTCTAGAGGTATCACAAGTACAACATACTCTGAGGTGGTTCTTTCTGACAGAAACGATAAGAAAACCCCAATAGTGTCTACCGTATCTAAGTGACCCCACTTGCTCTCAAGCACACCCAGTCATTCCTGTTTTAATTCTAAGAGGAATCATTACCAGCAGGTCAAACTCCTGCCCGGTGATACTCTCTGTGGAAGAATCAGAGGCCCTCTTTACAACTTGGCCCCCAGCAACTTCCCCATCTCTTCTCTGTCTTTCAGTTCCTGCCGTGCTGAAGCTTCAGCCCTGGACAGCAAAGATTACTTTGTGTCAGTTTTACTGCTTTCTTCAGGTTCTTGAATTCTGTTCTCCAGGTCCCAGGCCTCTCCATGTGATCTTCTGCCTACCTTTCTTCATGTGTCCCAAGCATGTCCCCACCATGGGAGTCATGTCTTATCTCTGTGTCCAGATAGATACATAGAACTTCATATACAGCAGCCTCTTTGTTTTTTTTTTTTATTCCTGTAACATCATCACTCCACTCTGAGCCTGGATTTTCTAGAATCATGCTGGGTCATTGGAGGTGGCACAATACCAGGCCTAGCTTCATAGCCTGTAATGTGTGCAGCCACATAGGACTCTGAGCTGGGTTCAATGTTCTTCTGTCTGGAAACATTCTGCATCATGACTCAATAAGGGGTCTACCTTTCTGATTTGCAATCTTCTTCCAAATTGCATAACTGGCCTTGCATAGATGTTTCAAATGCATAGCCCTGGTGTGAGTCATACATGATTTATACCTGAGAAGTGTGTGACCCCAGCCCAGTTATTTTCATGTCACAGCATTTGCAAAGAGGGATTATATGGGGTCAAATAGCTTCCATCATAGAAAATCTTTAAAGACAAAAAAAAGCAATAAATGAGTGTTAGCATGTGGCACACAAACGATCACTTTCTCTTCCCTGGTATTCCGGGTCGCAAGCAGCTAAATTGAGGATACTTCCTTTCCCTTGAAGGGGATTTTTAACTTCTATTTTCCTGGACAGTGATACATACTTAAAGGACAGATCCTACAGAGTTTTCATTGATTTTACTTAACTTTTATTAATTATATAGAACGACAATGGGATCCCTTTTTCCCTGTCTTTCTTTATTAAATTTGAACAATGTGTTGTCCAGATGGCCTATAGAGTAGCATCATCTAAGGTATTTGAAAATGATATTCTTTTACTTACTGAAGATTAGAAAGAAAAAAACTGAATAAAGCCCATATCATTGAGATAATCTTAGCTTACATTATTTTAAGGAGCTATCTAGTGTTCAAACTAATAACTCTTCCCCCAGAGGGATCTGCCTTGAATAATGGGCCTGAGTGAAGACTTTGTCAGAATCGTGGGAATTGGTCTTTGTCCTGACTCTCTAGTATATCAACGATGGCTCCTGATTGACAATGAGCCATGATTTTTATCTGTTTTCATATTGGCAAAATGCAGATAGCAATACTTTCTCTGCTTCCTTATTCTCAGTGATGTTTTGTGAATCCAATGCATTTTGACCCAGCACTGAGAAAGTTCAGATAGGAGGATCATGGAGTCCAGTTTGGGCTCCATCATGGGACCCCGTCTCATAAAATCTCCCCTCCTAAAAGAAGAAACACACTGAATGCTCTACAAATATCAAGTATAGATTACTGATAAGAGTTCAGAAGTTAGGGTCTTCATGAAAAATTCATTTGAATCATTTAAAAATAATTCCAGAAAGTAGATGCTGAGAACTAAATTTTTAACTTCTTTGAAAAGTAGATGTATTTAGCATCAGGCTAACATGTCACCACACACACACCAAAAACAACAACAACAACATTATCTCAATTTCTCTGAGGGCAAAAGGCATAGATATTAACTATCAAATGTCCATATTCCTCTGAGACTGTTTCTCAGTGTGTCAGTAAGAACTCAACAGTTTTCCAGAAAAAAAACATTTTTCTCTACTAAATTTAGTTACTAATTGAGACTCTTCTATGTGTCAGACACCATTCTAGGTACCTATAACAGTCAATTTCCTTGCTGAGACACAGTATCCAACACCCACAACTTACATGTCAAAAAATCCTCACAACCTTGTACTTGCCAGGCAGGCACTTGTGCCACTGAACTATCTCCCCAGTCCTGAACCTTATATCATCCTCAATGTCAAGCCTCTGTGATCCACTGTTTCAGTTACTCTTCTCTTGTTACTGGGACAAATATCAGAAACTCAGAAAAGTTCCCAGGCCTTTTCTGATATCTGGGTTAATTGGAAGCTTTCTTAACCTCAGAATTCCTGCATTCTGTGAGCACCTAAAACAAATGCCACGTGGATGATACCAAGGTCTGCTGCCAGCTGGAGCAGTAGCCAGGCTTCCTTCTCTGTTGCCTGTAGGGGTTGAATGCCTGGATCGCTGAGCACTCTGACCATGATTCCAAGAAATAAATTCTTCATGCCTGCACCATTCTGGAACCTGGTATGGCCACCACCAACATTCTGGAACATGGGCTCTGCAGCTTTTTCTCCAAGGCAAAGTCCCTGACCTTTGCAATTCTGAGGCTGCGAAGCATGGAGATCTGCCACCTCCTGTGATGCCCTCAAGTCATTCTTTCCACTGTCTGGTTTCTTCTTGGTAATAGAGATACTCTCAGCTTTATCTTTGCATTCCACAGCTTTATTGAAACTTCCTTTCTGTCCAGATTCACATTTTAAATCATCCTGCTGGGCTCTTTGCTCTTCATTTTCAACATAAATCTCACTAACAGTGCCAACAGGAGCCTTGCCACTCCCTTAATATTCAGCTGCTTTGAAATATCTTTTGCCAGATTAATGAGCCCACTATGCTTAATCTCAGTCTCAGACAAAGTCTCTGGACAGGAGCAAAATTCAGAGAAACTTTCTGGCAAGTCATAACACAAATCATCCAGAATCTAGCAACCAATGCAGTCCTTCTTCCAAGAAGAAACCTCCCCAGCCTGGCCTTTACAGGCAGGCTTTCTATCAGCCTTCTGGTGTTCTGAGCTCTTACCAGAATCTCACATACAGAACAACCGAAGCTGTTCCAGTGCCTTTCTTATAGGCAACATCTCCAAACCTTTCCTATCTTTGCCCATAAGACATTCCCAAAAGCTCATCATCCACATGGTCAGGGTTAGCCACAGCAACGAACCCACTCATCCAGTATGAAATTCTGTCTCAGTCTTCTTTCATTGCTGGGACAAAAACCCTTAACACAAAGTGAAGTAAGGAAAGGCTTATTTAGCTCTCAATTATTGAAGGTTTCAGTCCATACTGAGCTGGCTCCAAGGCAGAGTGGCACACGGCAGAAGACAACCTTTCATGGCAGTGGCAAAGAGCAGAGAGAGCAAAAGGAGTGGCAGCAGCTCAGGCAGCTAGTTAGCCCCTCTTCCCTCCTTACATTGTAATGCAAATTACCTGTCCCAGGGGAGATGCAGCATCCACACCCACAATGATCAATCACAAACTCTAGAAGCCGCCCCATGACTGCATCAGGCTTTGGGGGAACACCTACACACAAACCATAACACCCACCCAGACATGCACAGCAGCTAGGTGTTGCTTCATCCAATGAGACTGACATATCAAGATTAATGGTTACAGTGCCTGAGATAAACCTGTGAATAAAACTAAGTTCCTTGCCCTTGTAGACTATAAGTTCTAGTCTAGACAGCAAAGCAATAAAAGCAAGTATTTCTATATCACATCAGCAGATTAGTGATACAGCTAACAATATAGAGAGAGGAAAGTGGATTGTAGGCATAAGGAATCAAGATGATATATGATCAAGGTCCTAGGAGGGTAAAAGGTGAGGTGCAGAAAAATCTGTAAGACAAGCATTCCTGGTTGGGGGAACAGACATTGCAAAGGTCTCAAGCAGAAGTGGACTAAGAATTTCCAAGGAATAAGGAAGCCTTGAAAGGAGCATGACTTTTGCTCTCTCTAGAACTTCCTCACCCTCTACCAGGGAGAGACTAGATGTCAAAGTTGGAGAGCATGTGATTGCCAAGCCAGTGCCTAATACATACATTGATGTCTCCTTCCTCTTGGATTTGCTTTTCCTACAGTCACATGGCACAGGCCATCCCGTTTGATGACCCTCGGTTAGAGAGCTGCCAGATCATTCCTCCAGCTCCTCGGAAGGTGGAAATGAGGAGAGACCCTGTGCTGGGATTTGGCTTTGTGGCAGGGAGTGAAAAGCCAGTGGTCGTCCGCTCAGTAACACCAGGTAAGGATCCAACCCCACCCTTTGGTGTCTTAGGATCATTTGTCATGCTCTGCCAGGATGACTAGTGTTCACTTTCATGAATGTCAATGCTGTGAGTTTTCCCAATATTTGGGTGGATACAGAACATCAGAGGAACAGAATTGTCTCCTCCAACTAAGTTTTCAGCTGTCAAACCTATCATACTTGACTCAGAGAAAATATGGATTCACCATTTGTAACCATAAAAATGACCTAGTTCTTTTTTTATAAATTTTACTGAATAAATTTATTTATTTATTTATTTATTTATTTATTTATTTGAGTCAAAATAAACATTTCTTTTATTAAGTTGATTTATCTCAGATATTTGTTACATAATGAAAGAGACAAACATATCCTGGTTGCCACAAACATTTCTCCTCTTCTTTGCCAGTGAAGCAGAAGACCCAATACTATTATAGACTACTCACGTAGTTCTTAACATGCAAAAGCAAATGGTAAAAAGGTGGCATTGTGTTTTATGTGTAAAACATGTGGTGAATTCCTTTGTTATAAAAAAGAACTCAAAGCAGTATTTAAGTTCTAGTGTAATTTAGTTATAGGAGTAGTTGAGTTA
>NW_004524645.1:3915862-3928422 GCF_000260255.1 Octodon degus
TATCCCTCCCTTCCCACTGAAAGCAGGATGTATTTCCCTACCCCACTGCTATTGAACTGGACTAGGTGACCGACTTTGGCCAATAGCATATTAGCAAAGATAGCATGAGCATAGCCTTGGCATGAGCTCAAACACTTGAATTTGTGTCTTTGACTTCTGCCAAGGCCATAAGTGGTGAGTTTTCTATTGGTAGCTGCTATCTCTTTGGCCTGAGCCCCAGGTTGATTACTCCAGTAATAACCCAGCAAGATGATAGCTTGGAGTTATGTACAGCATGATCTACAGTTTGAAACACAAATGCCCAACTGAGTCTGACCTCAATCAGCCAGTCTGTGGTTGTCTCCAAAACCCACAAGCATGATAACAACAGGAGAAGTTTATTAAACATTTTTCTGAGTTTGGGACTGATTTGTTGTACAGCAAATGCTGACCAATGCAATATATATCAAATCCCTTATATCCTAAATTATGATAGTCAATTTTATCTCAGGCATTCATATTAGAATACACAGATGTTCTGCCATCAACACAGTTGAATATGATAGAATTGGGTATAATTGCCTGGCTTTGTTCTTCCAGAAACAATGTGCTTTTTATCATTTACTTATTGTATAGACTTAGATACTTATTTTTATATACTCATATTGGACTTCTTTTGAATGAAAAGAAAATATTATTAAGAATTGTTGCTCTCCAGGGTTTTGTAAATCAGTACCAGAATCTAGTAGCAAAGTACCATGCTGAAAAGCACAGATTCTTGTGTCAGAATGCCCAGATTGGAGTCCTCTCTTTGCCCTTTCTTTAGCTTATTTGCTTCTATCAGTAACTTGCTTTTCAGTTCAATGTGATTTCTCTTTTTCATCTATATAGTAGGAGTCAGAGTACTACCCAGCTTAAAGGGCAATGGAGAAAATGCAGTGGGTATCAGATATAGAACAGTGTTCACCATCCTATAATGCTGTTTATTATTATTGAATTCTCAATTATTCAACCAGTTGAATTTGTCAATTATGGGAAACAGAAGTCAACTAGTGAACTGGTGTATGTGTGTAAAATTGATTATATTTTTCATTTTTCATTATTTTGATATCATGTGCTCCAGGAAAGCACCACATATATAATCAAACAATTTATATTTGTGCTGAGAAAGTATTGTTCCCTCCTACCACTGTCTCACCATAAAACTTACTCTGTCTATGGAACTCTTTACTTCATTATATATATAGATCATATTTTAGTTCTCAGGTTGTGATTGTTGAACTTCACACAAGTAAGAATTTCATTTTCAAAATAGATGTGTTGCTTTGTATTATTAATAAAACAATGTATGTGCTTTGTCCAAAAACATAAACAATATACATAGTAGGAGAAGAAAGTTTTAAAAGTCACTTGAAGTCCTACTATCAGGAGACAACAATTATTCATGTACACCAATAGAATATGTGTAGCAGGTATAATTCTGTCCTTACACTTGCATACATATAATGTATTATGGCTCTATATACACAATACTTTCTTTTCAGTGGGAATATATTTGCTATGCTGATTTATGATATTGGGTTGTATAACAGCGCTGGTTATGAAGTTCGCTAAGCAGCTGACTTGCTTTTCACTTGCCTGTATTGTCCCAGGATTGTTTCAACCTCCCGCCCTTCTTACCCTCAACTCCCCTTAGCTTCAACTATACTAACACCTAGTGTTAGGGTTTATTTTATTTTATTTTTAAGAGTAAAAACAAAACCAGAAACAAAGACAGAAATAGGACAATATATAGCAGGACATATGTTACAGACTTTCAAAATGAGTATAGCTAATTAACAATGGTTGTTATGTTATCTATTTTAGCATCAAATCTATTGCTCAGATTAACAGAAATAGTTATGCAAAATTGGACAAATAATTGATTATTAGCACTTGTTTTCAAGAAACCTTAACTTTTTCTATTTTCTTATCTTCTTTATGTTTTAAATTTTAACTTTACTGTATATTGAAGAGTAAAAACGAATGGAAAAACAAACAGAAAAAAAGACAGAAACAGAGTAACATACAGCAATACATATGTTATAGATTTTCAAAACAGGAATAGCTAATTAACAATGATTGTTATATTATCTATTTTCATCATCAAATCTGTTACTCAGATTAACAAATGTAGTTATACAAGATTAGGGAAATTGCTTTTGTATCTGACAGGGTGAGTCAAATCTCTTCAGGATTTACCCTGAAACCACGTCCAACAGTTTGTAGATCTTTCATCACTGTCAGCCATCTGGATGAGTCACGGCCATTGCTTGACCAATGTGCTCTCTGTGAAAGCCTGAAAGAATGTTTTCTCTCTATGTGACTCTCCTTAGGCACACTCTACATCACTGATCACTTTTCTCTGTGGCCCCATAGCTCCTTGAACAAAAAAAAATGTGGGTTTTCTGACTTACACTGAGTTACAGGATGTTACAGTACAGGACCTCTTATGTCTTGAGTCCTCACTGGCCTTGAAGGGCTAGGACCAAAATATTGCCTGTCCTTGTAGCCCTTTTTTTCCCTCTAATTTTTGGTCTGTAAACTTAGGTTGTTAACCACCCAGAAGAGAAGCTTAATGACATTTTTACACCATAACATAGACAATTGAGCTTAACCTCACTATCTGTCTGAATATCAAATGCCTTAGACATAACATGAAACAGGTATTTTCCATCACTCGTTGATATTCTAAACTTTAGATCCCTATAGAATGTGAAAAAACAATTACACATTTTTACACAACAAATTAGCAATCTAACCATATTCAACATTGTAACAGGATAATCCTATGACTTTTTTTCTTGTCTCTTCTTTTATTACCTTTTTTAAAACAAACATCTACTTGAGAGAGAGTATAGCAATAATTGATGTGACATTAGAAATAGTACACATTTAAAAGACCAGAATGATATGTATTCCAAGCATAGGTCTTGCTTTAACTTGATCTTAACCGTCCAGCAGAAAAGTATAATCACAAGGTATAAAAAGTAAAGCCATATTAATATGCTGAGCTGTAAAAGGCTCAAGTCAAAAAGTTCTGACATTGTCAGTTCTACTAACCCACTACTATTATGGACTATTGGACTATATTGGGTTATTTTGCTGCATGCAAACACCTACAATATTTGAATGGCAATGGAACACCTATCTCTGACAAAAGCAAAACAAAAAAGGTGGGGCCGGCCAAATAGCTCAGCGGATTAAAGCACCTGCAAGCAGGGGTTTGATCCCTGAGCCTGCTGTGCCAGCCCCACCTCCAGGGCGTGCTGAGGTGGCAATTGAGACTGGGCATGATGGCCCATGCCTGTAATCCCAGCTCTTGGAAGGCTGTAAACAGGTGGATCGCTATGAATCCGATCTAGGAGTGAGACCCTGAACACTCTGTATACCCTTCCCTAAAATACAAAAAGCAAAACAAAACAAAACAGGGATATAAATGAAGGACTATTTTGTAGTGAAAAAATATATATGTACATACAAAATAGTTAGGATATACAGCTACTTTCTCTTAATTCAATGATAAGAAAGATTTGTACTAATAGTGTTTAGTCAAGATAGCATGTCTGCATCTTGTACTCCGAATAACTACTATGAAGACAACAATATGCAATGTATTAACTATTGTAACTGTCCTACTAACCTGTTTTAAAATTGTCTCATTGGTATTTCTTTCTCATTAAAATTAATATAAAAATAAACAAAAAAAGATTGGGGAAATAATTGGATATTGGCACTTGCTTTCAAGAAATCTTAATATTTCCTAGTCTTTTTTATTTTAATTTATTTTAAAGAGAGTATAATAATTGATAAGACATTAGAAATGGTACACATTTATAAGTCCAAGATGAGAGGTATTCAACCATGGGTTTTGCATTACACATTGCTGTCCTCGATGTATTTGCTCAGATTGCATGCATCAGCATACAGAGTTAGTCAGGGTGAAAATTCTAATCATTAACTATTATTTTCAAAAAACTGATAGAAATTATGAGTACAATCATCTCAGCCATCCTATATATATACTTGCATGTTTTTTGCCTTCCTTTTTTCCTATCTTTTCTCCTTTCTCTCATCTTCCTTGTTTAATCCTTAAGTTCAGTTTCTTTCTGTTTTACTACATCTATTATAACTTTCAGGTTTTATTTGTTCGTTCAGGTTCTTATACTAGCAAGATAATATGATATTTATACATTAGGTCTGATTTATTTTACTTATGAGTATAGCCTCTACTTAGTTCCACTTAGCTATAAAGGTTTTGATTTTATCTTTCTTTATAGGTGAGTAAAACTCCATTAGATAAAAATGCCACATCTTTTTCATCCATTACTCAAGTGATGGGCAATTTGGTTGTTTCTAAGATTTAGCTATAACATACTCTGGTTTCTCTATAGATCACATACATCTTTTGCCTTTTACTAAGATTTAGCTATAACAAATTGTGCTTCTATAAACATGGGTGCACGTATATCACTATGGTATGACGTTTTCAGTTTGGGGGGGGGGAAATATCCAGAAGGGGAATAGCTGGGTTAAATATGATTTCCGGTACTAGTTTTTTGAGGAATGTCCACAATGATTTCCATAGTGGTTGTACCAGTCTACATTTCCACCAGCAGTAGAGAAGGGTTCGCTTTTTCCTGAAGCCTCTCCAGCATTTGTTGTTAGCTGACTTTTTTTTATGATAGCCATTCTTTCTGGGGTGAGATGATATCTCAATGTTGTTTTAATTTTCATTTCTCGAATGACCAGTACTGTGGAACATTTTTTTTCATGCATTTATTTGCTACTTGTATTTCTTTCCCTAAGAAGTATATATTTCCTCTCACATGCTCATTTTTGGATTGGGTCTTTAAATTTTGGGGGCTGAAATGTTTTAGTTCTTTATATAATTTAGATAGAAGTCCTTTGAGTGATTGTTGCTTATGATTTTTCCCAGTTTGTGGGTTGTCTTTTTCCTCTGCTGGTGATTTCTTTTGACAGGCAGAAACTTTTCCATAAGATGAGATCCTAGTTGTTAATTCATTACAGTATTTCCCGTGCAGTTGGGTTTTTGTTAATGAACTGTGTGCCTACTCCTATGTCTTCAAAATGTCCACGTATTTTCTCTTGCAGAAGATTTAATGTTTAGATCTTTAATCCATTTTGACTTTAGTTTAGTGCATGGTGATAGACCTGGGTCAAGTTTTAGTTAAAGAGGCTATTTTTCCTCCAGTGAACATATTTGGCCACTTTGTCAAAGATAAGATGACCAAGTGTATTTGTAGCAGTATTTGCATATTCTAATCTGTTCCATTGATCCTTGGGTCTTTTTTTTGCCAGTACCATGCTGATTTTATCACAGTAGCTTTATAGAATAATTTTGAGTCAGCGATTGTAATGCTTCCTGCCTTGCCATTTTTTGCCCAAGATTGCCTTTACTATAGTGGGTCTTTTCTGGTTTCAAATAAATTTTAGGATTGATTTCTCTAGATCTGTGAGGTACATTGATGGTAATTTGATAGGGATTGCATTAAATCTGTATAACAATTTTGGGAGTATGGCCATTTTCACAATGTCATTTCTTCCTATCCAGGAGCAAGGAATATCTTTTCCTTTTCTGAAATCATCAGTCCTATGACTTTTTTTTCTTGTCTCTTGTTTTCATTTATTACCCTTTTTTAAAACAAACATTTACTTGAGAGACAGTATGGCAGTAATTGATGTAACATTAGAAGCAGTACATATTTAGAAGAACAGAATGGCAAGCATTCTAAACATGACCCTACCATTACACATTGTTATCTTCAGGGAAGTTGTTTCGTTCACAGGTATTGGCATATATAGTCAGTCAGGGTGAGAATCCTACCAATTAACTGCTAGTTTCAAAAACCTAATGGAGATTTTCAGGATCATTGCCTTAACCATCTTGTGCATATAAATGTATGGTTTTGCCCCTGCCATTTTTCCTAGCTTTTCTCCTTGCCCTGTCTTCGTTATTTAATTCCTGAGTACTTGCTTTTCTTTTAATTGTGTTATAACTTTCTATTTTTATTTCTTCTTTTGAGCTCTTACACTATTACACTATAAATATTTATACATATAGGTCTGGTTTATTTCACTTATGAGTATATCTTCAATTGGCATCCACTTATATATGAAGGCTTTGAGTTTATCATTCTTTATAGCTGAGTAATACTCCATTGCACAAAAATACCACATCTTTTTCATCCATTCTTCAGAGTTTAACATAGCTATATTTTATGGAAAATACCTGTTCCATGTTATGTCTAAGATGTTTGATATTCAGACAGACAGTGATGTTAAGCTCAATGGCCTATGTTACAGGGTAATAATATCATTAAGCTTCTCTTCTGGAGGGTTAACAACTTAAGTTTGCAGACAAAAATTAGAGAAAAAGAAGGGCTACAAGGATAGCCAACATTTTGGCCCTGTCCATTAAAGGTCAGTGAGGACTCAGGACATAAGAGAACATGTACTATAACATCCTATAACTCAGTGGTATCTGAAATGGTCTTCAATCTCTTTTTTAAGAGTGGTATAATTATCATTGTATAGATCTTTTACTAATGTTAGTTTTGAGAAGAGGATAACAAAAGTACAAAAAGATTTCAGAGGCTACCAGTTTCTCTTATTTCATGAATACAAATTGTGGCTAAACTATGTCTATCATAAAAACCACTCTCCTCAAGTCCCAAGAGATATTAGTGCTGCGACCAGATGTTGTATGTAAGACAACCCAGTCTTTGGACTAAAGGCCTGAGGCAATTCTCAGAAGGGTGCCACTATTTTATAGTTTGGAAGAGATTCTGCATTGCTGCTTTCAGAATTCAACTTGTTTGGTTAAACAAGAATATTTCTAGTTGATCAAAAAACAGAGATCAAATGCAATAATGTCCTCTTGATCTGAGGTCGTTTTCTGCTCAGAATGGTTAATATCTATTCTGCATACAGCCACATTGAAATCTTTCCTGTGCTTGGCCAGTGTTTAATATCTAAGCATTTTTTGACTGAATTACAGTGACTACTTACACATAATCCAGTAGTTTATCAAATGGTTTTTCTGAACTCCTTGTGTGTGCAAACACTGAATCTCAATTCCAAAAACTGTGAAAAGAATATTTTCTACCACTGATATGCATAAATGTTAAGGTTTTCCTACTGTCTTATTCCCCAGGAAGAAGACAAATTTCTGTTACAGCTTGAGTGACACATATGCTACGTGTCTGGGTGGGTGGAGAACAACTGAATGAGTATCAGTTTTTTGTTCTGACTATGGAATATTCGTTTTAATTACAAACAGTAATAGTGATGGTTTTTGAAAGCAACATTCCAGCTGTACCTATCACCAATTTCCATGCCTCTGCACACATAGTGAAACATATATATTACCATGCGGTACCATATCAATATTTGAGAGGTGATTGAACCTGTCTAGACATGTGTGGATAACCCAAATAACCGATTTAGGGTTTTGTTTACATACAGATGTGTGTTTTACACAGATATGGCTTTAAGTTTCCATGTCAGAAGCCCTGGAACTGATGAAGCTTTAATTGTGACAACAAGTTCAAAAGAGACATTGGCCTGTATGAATTTGGAGGAGTCTACAGTCCCAGGATGAGAACCAATCCTAGGTCTATGCTAGCTCTTTCACTGATGTTAGCCACATTGATCTCATTACATGGAGAGAATCACAGTGTTCAGTGAAATTGACAGACACAGCATTTAGCCCAGTGCCTGGCCCATAACAACCTCTCAGCAAACATTAGTTTCACATTCCCTCACTGGAAAACCAACAGGGAGAACAAAACAGCCCCTGACATCCAGAGATGGTCCTAGCTGTTCTGTTGGACACAAACAATTTCACTAAATATCACCAGTACACGAAGTCACTCTGTGACTGTGATGGATCATGACAAGACACTTTAATAATTACAAGTGAGCACAGACACAAACAAACATGAAAGGACATTCCAAACAAGGAGCATCACCCACCACACACTCTGCCATATAAGTGACTACTACTTCTTTGCCTTGCCCAACTGATGTCTTATCTAACATTGCCTCCTTCGTTTCACAATTATTAAGATGCTTGTGACAAAATTACTCCCACTTTCAGTTAGCATCTAACCCATAGAAACACTCATTTCCTTGAGAGCATTCGAACAGCATGTAACACAAAGACCAAGTCATATAATAGGTCCTTTTAAGCACCCTCTAATTGAGGTGCTTGTGATTTCCCACAATGTGCAATCTCCCTGCTTGTAATGAGCATATAAGTAGAATTTTGTATGAATTCATATGGGCCCACATTGTTGTAGCTTTGGTACAGGACGTTAACACAGCCAACTGGCTACCTATCTTCTCTCTTTTAAAAGCCTTGCCATTAGGGCATGGTCTTTTGACAAGCAACATCCACACAAGGAGCTTGTGAGCAATACGTTACCTCCTTCTGCACCCTTGTTCCATAATGGGATCCACAGATGACTCACAGTGTGGAATGTACTACTAACCTGAGTCCCAATCTTGCCCAAGACATTTTAGAGAAGTGTGGATGACTGAGTCCTACTCTCAGAAAGATTTTGATTTCATTGTTCAGAAAGAATCCTGGGCCTCAGGCTTGTGGGAGGGATACCAAGGTGTGGTTGGTTTTGGTCTATCTGATAGCACCACTGGTCATGAGTCAGCCAGGGGGAGGATAGAGCTTGTATAAGCAGCCAATGGTCTTCTCTTTCTTTTGTTTCCAGGTGGCCCCTCTGAAGGCAAACTGATCCCAGGAGATCAGATTGTAATGATCAATGATGAACCAGTCAGTGCGGCACCCAGGGAGCGGGTCATTGACCTGGTCAGGTAGGTGATTCCTTCTCCTGTGTCCCACCCATCTCAAGTGCTGCTGCACATCTCATCAGCTGCAGGAAAGAGCTTCATGTGGGCTAATTTAGAGCAGAGGCAACAGTCCATACATTTGCATCATGGAAAACACTACTGCCACTGAACTCTAATAGAGAAACACATGCTCCATAAACACATTGCTTAATTGTCCACTCTCTTATCATTAAGGATCCATGAGTTTCACCTTAAATTGTCGTGACTCCTGTTTCTATTGCTATATCCAAAAGTTGCATTTTTTATTCCTTCTAGAATCACTAAATATTGATTTTCCATAGTCAGGGAGATGAAAATGCAATGCCTAAATTCAGAATTAAGTGATGAATAATTTCATATACATAATCTCATGGATACATAAACATACAGTTCACTGATTTTTTTCATACTTGACTGAGTGATTTATTACTGAATTTTGAAATCATCAAAGGAGGCAAAAGGATTATTAGGTTAGAGCTAGGACAGGTGCTTGATTTATTGTTTCAGTTTTATTGTGAATATATGGAGTCTGTTCTGTCACATTCTTAATTATGCACCTAAAATATATTTTGTGCATTTTAAAATATATTGGTCAACAACTGGGAGGCATCTAAGCTGCAGTTTTGCACAGTGTAAGTTTAACACCTCCAGATGTTCCACTAGTTCAGGGAAAGCCAGAAGTCTAGATGTTCATGTGAAATCCTCTCCAAAGTAAACGTTAGCTCTGTTATTTTTCAAAAAAATGTGTGTGTGCGTGCGTGCGTGTGTGTGTGTGTGTGTGTGTGTGTCACAGTGTTGGACTACAGATTCAGATACAAACTGTGACCTCTGCTTTTTAGAAATAAAGAACGTCTCTTTTTCTTCCTTTCCTTGATATCTATCAAGCATCCCCTTAAAAGCTTACCAGAGTGATGTTCTCAGTGAATTTAGGGCAAAATAAGTCTTTAGAAGTTATCTAAATTGAAGCTAGGCCTGTGGTAAGGAAAGATCCACTTGTACTATGAGCAGGTCAGAGGGACAAAGATGTACAGCATTTGTCTTTTATAAACTGATCTTGTCAAACAAGACTTAAGTATAAGTTGAAGCTATAAGAACACTTGAAATTGAGAAGAGGATCATCTGACATTCATTTTCACTCTCATAAAAAAATACCTCTGTCCTTTAGGAGAAGCATTAAGTGAAATGTTTGTGGAATCTTCTGTAGAACGTTTCTTTTCCAAACCTTGCTTGGCTTCCACTTCAGAAGGAAGTCATTGACGCCCTTGAGAGAACATGGAGAAAGAGACCTTGTGTTCAGAGTGACGAACCATCCCAGTTTTAGCACTGGCAAAGGCCATGGTCCTGGAAACCTTCTCCAGTCCCAGGATGGCTGGACGCTACCACAGTCTGAGTGCTAGTGTGTCCTGACTCTAAATTTATGTTTTAGAACCTAAAACCGATTTCTGTAGTGTTAGCAGATGGCAGGGCTATGAAAATAATTAAGTCATGAGATTGAAACCTCAATAATGGGATTGGTGCCCTTATGAAAGAAGTCAAAGGGAGCTGCCTTGCTCCTTTTGTCCTGTGAGAATGCTGTTGTCACCGGACTCCAGTCTCTTGATACTTCTAAGTCCCCCAGCATGCAAGAAATAAATTTCTATTACTAATGAATTACCAAATCTAACATACTTTAGTGGCATCCCCACAGCTGGCTGGAAAAGCTGTGCCTGTATTCATGGGACATTCACATCTGCAGAGAACACTCTTACACAGGAGCAGACAGCAAGACATGTGCCATATCTGCCCTGTGTCAAGAATGAGACATAGGAATGGCTCAAAGCCCTCTGTGGACCAGGGAGGCAAGTACAGAGAGACTCTATGTGCAGACCTTTGGAGGGAGATGCAATGTTGTTGTTTGGAATAACTTCTATCTTGAGATATGCATGGGTGTCAGCAGGGACATACCTCATCCGGACCAGCTCTCAGCCTTACCTTAGCTTCCTCCTGGAGAGCCATATTTGGCCCTAATGGTAGAAGTCACATTTTGTTTTTCCTTAGGAACATGCTTCTGTGATTAGTTCCATCGATTTCTGTGCTTAAAGAATGATAGAAGAAATAATATATCTGTGTTCGGGTTAGCTGTGACCGAATTGCCTGCTGTAGGACAGAGATAGAGAAAAAGTTATCGTGAAGTGTGATCATTTCTTAGCAATCTTACCTCGGGCATTCTAAAAGTTTTTCTTGTGAAAGACTTTTTTCCTTGTGTTTTAATGCACCCTGGAAGAAAATGGCATTTATAAAAAAGGTACTTCCAGTAAGACTTTGTACATAATGGAATAAATGGACTATTTAAAAGAGAGGGTGGAAGCAACATTTAGCTTGCCACATGTTTTCGCAAAGCCCATCAACTAGAAAGGATTTTGCCATTTTTTAAAGGTTGAAAAAATAGTATTTTTGACACCTGAAAATCATTTGAAATTCAAATTTTAGATTCCATAAATATAGTTTTACTGGAAAACAGCTACACCCACCACTTACATATTATCTAAGAATGCTTTCTTCTTATAAAAGCAGAGTTGAGCAAAGGCCTTGTGGTCCACCAAGCCTGTGATGCTATCAGGCTCTCTGCAGAAAAAAACTGGCCAACTTCTATAAAATAATATAACTGTTTTATATTTCCTTCAATTGAGTCAAATTTAGACAGCAACCCAAATAATGTACTCAATGACTTAATCTTCTAAAGCAACTGTGACTACTGTGAGATCTTCACACACTTGATAAAGAAATGATGGTATTTGAAATGGATTGAAATTACACACTAACATGCTTTCAACCTTTTCTTTAGCTACTCCCTAAATCTTCTATTTGATATGTGCTGATCATGTGATAAAGGAATAGGAATACTATGCTATGCTCATTTACTTTTGTAATATGAAATAAGATAGGAATAACAAAAGGGGAGAAGTAGTGGGTGAGAGGACCTTGGTAGGAAAAATCATAAAAGCATGTGACACATTTCCTCAGGGGCAGTTGAGCAAGATTAGCCTCTTGCTTCTATCTGCTTTTTCTTCTTCTTGATGAAAAATAAGGTCACTGGGAAAAGTTACAAGAAAGCAACCTGATTGGAACTGGAGTCTTTAATCAGTAGAAGTATGGGATATAGAGAACATGTCTCTTACTCCAGCCTGGATCCGTTTTTTCCTGGTTGCTTGCTCTAGCTATACAAAATATGAAATCCAAGGAAATATGTATTTTCCATCATGAAGCTATAAACTTCTCACCCATATTCCCACCTTCTTCACTCCAAGACACTAGTGAACCCAAGCATTGACAAGAGAGCCCATGATGACTAAGGCATAGTCCTTATCATCAAGGAACCCAAAATTAAGCTTTGTTACAGATTATCACACTATTACACTGCATGGTGGCTTTGCCTGTGAAACCATAATCCAGGACAGAAATCTGAAGGTCATCCTCAGTTTTCCTCTCCATCATTTTCCTCATCCAACATCTATTCTTCTGTGTACTTAGTGGAAGACAGAAGTATAAGATATCTCTATCTTTCTACTATCACTATCTTCAACCACAAGCTGTTTGACCTTCCTTTTCTATCCACTAACATCATCTTGGGGAGAACCTATAGGCATCTTTATTTGCTAAAGTTCCAATTTGAACCTGCAATTTAAGATCCATTT
>NW_004524645.1:3928522-3945451 GCF_000260255.1 Octodon degus
AGGTTTTTTTTTTGGCAGAACCGGGGATTGAACTCAGGCCCTTGCACTTGCCAGGCAAACACCTATTCTACTGAGCTATCTCCCTGGCCCTCAGCAATGGAGCTTGATGTTGTAGAATCACGTGACCTAGTGCAATGTCGGGCTCATAGGAGGTGCTTGATAAAAATCTGTTAAATAGGCTCTGAAGAAGGCTCTTTGCAAACTACAGATGCACATGGGTACCTCCAAATTTTCCCTTAGCTCTAAATTGTGCAAATTTGAATATAAGCTAGTAAACCCATCTCAGAGAACATTAGCTGTATTTTACTTCTTTGTCAAACATTAACACACTTACTCTATGTAGAGCAAGGAGCCAGGCACTGGTTACGCAGGGATCAATGGTACAAATTCCAGGCTTTGGAGAACTTAGAGTCTAGACCCCTGTAACTAATGACTTCAGTTAAAGTCACCATAAGACAGACAAATCCCCACATCGAACAAATTGAAAAATTGCCATTTTTAAAGAATTTCCTAATGATAAAAAAATAGAGACTATGAATACTATAGAAATATTAAACATGCAATCCTAAAAATGCTTACCTTTAATCCAGGGTAATGCATTTATCTTTGTAAGAGTTAACAATGTACTTTATTTTAACCAAATAAATCTAAGTTGTTGTTGTTGTTGGTTTTTTTTTTTTTTGTATTTTACAACAGGGTTTATAGGGTGTGCAGGATCTCACTGCATAGATCGGACTTGTAGTGATCTTCCTGCTTACAGCCTCCCAAGTCCTGGGATTACAGGTGCATGCCATCATGCCCAGTCTCAATTGCCCTCTCAGCACACCCCAGGGGTGGGGCCAGCACAGCAGGCCTGGGGATTGAACTCCTGACCCCTGCATCTGCCTAAGCAGGCACTTCAATCCGCTGACCTATTTGGCCAGCCCTAAAATAAATCTAAGTATAATCGCACAATTGTAGCCAATGTTTTGAAATTTTTTAGGTCAACAATATGAAATAACATATTTCTCATTAATGAAAACATTCATGCATTAGAAAACTTTCCTGTGCATTCCTGTAAGTGTACTCATCTGTCTGCCATAACGTGCACTGACCTAAAAATTTGGCTCTTGTAAAATAATCCCCTTTTCACTGGGCTCCTCAACCAGTATACATTTTAATGTCCATATCTTACACAAGATAAATTCCCCTTCTGTTTAATAAAATATCCCATTTTCTTAGCTACTAAAGAAATTCAGAAAAACATTCACCATTTTAATAACACCATAAAATACTCTCTTTAAAAAATTGGCATCCATTTCCTTGCCTAAATAGTTTAATCTTGTTTTGTTCATTCCCTGTTGCAATGTTTTCTTGTGGAATCATTTTTGTTTGTTTACACATACATTTGTTTTTCTTGTGGATTATTCACCTTATTGTTTGGTTGCTGTATTGTAGAAATTTATTATTTTTTCTTTAGAAAATTAAACAGGTTCTTGGAGGCCAATTTACTGCTATACTAACCACATTTAGATTTTTTTCATGTAGTCTCCAAAAGAACTATAATTGCTAGACTGAAATTAGATGAGTTCCTTTCATTTTGTAGTTTTCAAAGTTGTTAACTCTAACTCATACTTTATAATGGCTCAAGAGAAAAATCTTTGAAGAATCCATGATTTTGCACATTACCATATTCTTTAAACATATCCAAGGACAATTTTCTTTGGCTTTTCACAATTAGACAAATTTAACAATAATCCCCCAGACTTCCATTTTTAAATTAAGGGGTATAATTGCTCATAGAAACATTATGAATCATGCCTTATTCCCCCAGGGGTAGCCAACCCAATTAAATTAAGTGGCCTTTAATAAACAGTTATTAAGCATTAAATGTGTAGATCATGTATGACACTAAATATGTTTATATAAAAAACATGATTTCTGCCTTCATGGAGGATATTTCTAATGTATTATACCATATGATTGTGCAAGACTGATGGAGAGGATAGTATTTAGTAGAGAGGATTGGTGGATATGGGTGGGCAGGTTAAGGAAAATAGTTATGGTGGCAAAGAGTGGCCATCAGCACTGAGTGGAAGGGCAGGTTTATGCATGGGAAGGGAGTTGTAAAATAGATCTTTCCTTTTTTTGGAAGTCTAAAACCTCCTGAGGAATACTCACTTTTCAACCTGCAGATATAGAAAAATTTATTGCCTCAGTGCTGGTCCTAAAGCATAACCTCAAAATTATGTCTGGCAAGACAGCAATATAAATCTACAGATTCATGTTAGACTGGGTACACTGGCCTTTTTGCAGTCAAGATCCATTTAAGAATCTGATAAATATCTTGGAATTCTGCTTGCATTCAGAAAAATGCATATGTGTATGAGATTCTGCATATATGAGAGTATTTCCCCTTGAAGTCAGTCCCCGTTATAGAGACCTGGCAGTGGATTTTGAAAATGCTTTCTTCCTTCCTCCCTCATGCTCACTACTGGAAGTTAACACTGAAGGGTCAAGTGCATAAAAATCTCAGTCCCAGACTTTCCAACAACCACAGGAAGTAGAGTATCTCCCATCCCATATTAAACATGAAACTAGAGACTAATTCCCCCTTGTACCATCCTGTGTAATAGAGCAACTAATTATCCCTTTAGTCTGCCTTATTTCACTACCTGAGTTGATTATTCCTATTTATCTGATTGACAAGCAATGCTATAGCTATGGCCATTTAGCCCCAAAAGGTTATACACATCTCTCACACATGTCACCACTTCTGTATTCATTCCCTGGGATTGGAGAGCTATTCTAGGAAGTAGTATGGTTCTTCTAATAAGAAAATAATTGAAATAAGAATACAGATAGAAAGATGATTTTAGCAAGGTGGAAGAATAAGAGGTTCTCTGCTTCTATCCTCAACAGCAAAAATTCAGGTAGGGGTTGTAAAATTTTGGTGGAGCCCAAGTCCAAGGAGGATGATTTTTGAAAAGGCAGAGTCACTTATGTCCAGGTAGTAGCTTACCAGGCCCTGTTACAGATACAGAAATAGCTATGTTATCTTATAAACTTGGCTGCAGTCCTATCTTTGTATTTCGCCATAATCCTACCACCAACACCATCTCTCAACAGACCAAGGAAGAGTCAGACCTACTTGTCTTTGTGCACCAGACATACCTCAGTCCCAGATTGGAAACCTGAAGTGACATCTCTCAGCCAATCTGGGAGCAGTTCTGCCTGTCCAGGGCCCTGTTGTAGGAGAGGACCATATGTTTGATGTACTCCGTCTCATAAATCCTGTGTGCACCCTGTAACTCTGTTCTAGCTCCCTCTCAGCCACAGTCTGGGGAAGTCCTGTGTAACCAGGAATTTCTTGAAGACACATCCACCTGTGGCTTTTGCAGGTAGGCCTAGCAGCTCTAAATGTGCATCTTAAAGTGGCCTTAAAACATGGCTCCAGGTCCTCTCAGCCATGGGCTGGAGTGGTTCTGACTTCCCAAAGACAAAGAGGAAAGCAGGTTTATCTGTGTCCCCTGGAAGCAGGCCAGTATACCTCTGACCAGCTTCATATTGTAAAGCAGCTCTGCAACTTGATTCCTACCACACTCATCCATGATCCCAAAGCAGTGCTGCCTACCCTGGCGCCCACTAAGTTATATGCCTATCTGCACCACTAGAGGGAACCCTACAAAGCTCAGTATCCCAGTGAGTCCTGAGATAGCCTAGTAAATCAGCTCTAACCTCTCAGAATGCACTGGGGCCAGTTCCGCTTACCCACGACATCCTAAATGACCCAGAAAGAAGCTTGTAAGGATCTTTTCAGAGTCATATCCATCTGAACAACTAATCATTGGCTCATCATTGGTAAACCCAACTGTGTACCCCCAAAATGGGCCCATTCCAAGCACTGACGCATGCAACTAACATCCTAGAATTCAAATCCTCCCAGGGACCAGAAGAGATACACACTCCCTCAAGGTTCTGGTCATAGTCCTGCCAACCATGGATGAGACTGCAGATCCAGTAGCAGTGACATGAACCAGTTCCAAACCTACTTAACTATAATCCCGGATAGCAACCTTATTAGCCTGAGAAAGCAACTGAAGAAGGTTTTTGTTAAATCCAGTCTCTAACGACTGGAAGAAGTGTTTGTATCTTCAGATTTAAACACAAACTTAAGTAAACATGGGTTATATAAAAAACAGGCAAACATCCACCACCAAAGGAAACTAATAGTATTCTAATAATCAGCCCAAAGAAATGGGGATCTATGAGCAGCATGAAAAGTAATTCAAGGGGCTGGGGAGATAGCTTGGTGGTCTAAGGGCCTGCCTGGCAAGCACAAGGACCTGGGTTCAATCCTGGGTACTGCATGCCATGCTGGCCCCAGCACCCCAGGCACGTAGTGCCAGTCCCAAAACAACGTATGGTGGTGCAGGCCTACAATTTCAGTGGTAAGGGGGCTGAGACAGGAGGATCATTATAAGTCCAAGCTGCATAGCAAGACCCAGTACCAAATAAGTAAATAAATAAATTTTTAAAAAAGAAAAGGAATTCAAAATAATGATCTTAAAGAAGCTCATTGTGAGGCCAGGGAGATAGCTCAGCAGAATAAGTGCCTGCCTGGCAAATGCAAAGTACTGAGTTCAATTCCTGGTACCAAAAAAAAAAATAGTGTTTGTGCCAGCCAAATAGCTCAGTGGATTAAAGAGCCTGTTTAGGCAGACACAGGTGTCAGAGGTTCGATCCCTGGCCTGCCATGCTGGCCCCACCTTTGGGGTGCACTGAGATGGTGATTGATACTGGACATGATGGCGCACACCTATAATCCCAGCTCTTGGAAGGCTGAACACAGGCAGATCACTATGAGTCCAATCTATGCAGTGAGACACTGTAGGCCCTTACTAAAATACAAAAAAAGAAAGAAAAGAAACTCATCGTAATGTTAAAAAGCTTAAGAAACTAAATGAAATCAGGACAAAATAACTAAGTCAACTTAATAAAATGTATAAACTAAATGAAAATTTTAATGGAGTGTTTTATTTGAAAAGGATAAAACAAATCCTGTGTCAGAATAAAACAGTGAAAGAATTGAAGAATTCAGTAGAAAGTTTCAATACCAGCTTAATCAAGAGCAAGAGTCAGTGAACTTGAAGAAGGCCATTTGAAATTAGTAGTCATCAGAACAAAACCAGAATAAGAAGGAATAAAGAAAGTGTATGTGGCCCATGGAAAATTGTCAACTGAACAAATATATGTATTATGGGAATATTTAGAAAGAGACAAGGAAAAGATCAGGGAAGAAAGCCAAAAGAAATAATAGCTTGACATTTCCTAAATTGAAGAGGAATTATTTTTGTACATTACGTGAATTTTTTTTCGATAATTTTATTGACAAGCAAATAGCAATGAGGCAGTTTCAAATCTGATTAGTAGGACAGTTTGAATAATTAATACATTGCATATTGTTGTCTTAGTGGTTATTCAGTGTACAAAATGCAGACATGGAATCCTGTCCACAGACACTGTTAGAACAAATCTTTCTATTCATTGAATTAAGAGAATGTAGCTGTATATCTATCCTAACTATTTTGAGTATACAGATACAAAATGGTCATTCATTGATATCCCCTTTTTTGTTTAGTTTTGTCAGAGAAGGGTATTCTATTGTCATTTAGGTACAGAAATTCAGCAAAATATTCCATTATAGTCTAGTAGTCCAGAATAGTAGTGAGTTTTCTGTAGGACTGACAATGTCAGAAGTTGTTGACTTGAGCCTTTACAGTTCAGCATATTAATATGTCTTTACTTCTTATACTTCATTTTTATACTTTTCTGCTGGATGGTTAAGACCAAGATAAAGCAAGACCTATATAACAAGAAATGTAGCTTTTGTATCTGATAAGATCAGTCAAATCTCCTCAGGATTTATCTGGAAACCCTGTATCACAGTTTGTAGAACCTTTGTCAGTGTCAGCCATGTGGATGAGTCACAGCCATTGCTTGACCAATGTGCTCTCTATGAAAGCCTGAGAGAATGTTTTCTCTCCATGTGACTCTCCTTAGGCACACTTTACATCATTGATCACTTTCCTCTATGGCCCAATAATTTCCTTGATCAGAAAATTTGGGACACTACTGAGTTACATGGTGTTGAGGAGGAATCTTTTAAGAATAGGAAATATTGGGGCTGGAAATCTCCCTCAGTGGCATAAGTGCCTGGCTAGCAAGTGTAAGGTCCCAAGTTTGATTTCCCAGTACTGAAAAAAAAGTAGAATAGGAAATATTAATTAAGAAAAAGAGAGCTTCTGCCTAAGAGTGACAAAAGGGGGCCCCGGAAAGTGTATTTCCCTGGGGAGGGATATAGAGTTCCAGATTCATGAAACACAAAGGATTTGAAGCAAGGTCAGTCCAAGAAAGACCACCCCAAGATACATTACAATCAACTTGTTAAAAGCAAGCACAAAGACTTCTGAAGTCCGGAAGGAAAAAGTGAGTCAGCACATACACCAGTGCTTTCATGAGGCTATGAGCAGCCTGCTCATTAATAAATTTGCAGGCCAGGAGGGAGTTGATGATATGCTGAAAGGCCTGAAAGAAAGAAAAAATTTACGCCAATAATTTCATATCCAGCAAAGCTGCTCTTCAGAAATTAAAGAGACATACAGATATTCCCAAACAAGTATTGCTAGAGTTCATTGTCACTGCACCTCCTTTGTAAGAAATGTTAAAGGAAGTTCTTCTAGTTCAAGTGAGAAGATGCTGAGTACATAAAAATGTGTAAAAGTATAAACTTCACTAGTTAAGGTAAGTGTATAGTGAAATTCAAATTTAGAATACTTTAATACTCTGATTGTGATACACAAAATACAAAACACTTTTAATTATAAAATGTAAAAAGCAAAATATTTTAAAGCTAAAGCATAAAGGAGTTGAAATACTAGTTATCATAATGTGTTAATCAGTTTTGAAACTCTCATTGCTATTTGTTTCTCAATAAAATTAATAAATAAATAAATTTAAATACAAATTGAGGATCCCAATCTGGAAAGTCTGAAATTTAAAATTTTCCAAATTCTGAGCATAACTATGATTTTATAAGGGAAAACTCCATACCTGATCTTCTCAAACAAATTTCAGTCATAACTCAGACACAGCAAAAATATTAGGTAAGATTATCTTCAGGCTATGTATGTAAGGAGTATATAAAACAAATAAATTTTCTGTTTAGCGCTGGGTCTCATTCTTACATTAGCCCATTTATGAATGTGTAAATATTCCAAAATCCAAAATATTTATGACCCAAAGAATTTCAAATAAAGGATATTCCACTTGCAATTTGAAAAAAGTAATAACAATTTGCTAATGGATACACACTATAAAGAGTTGTAAAGTGTGATATCAATAGTATAAAATTGAGAACATGGAAAGAGGTAAAAATGTAGATTTTTGCATGTGTTTGAAGTCAAGTTGTTGTCAGCTTTAAACAGACTTTTTTATCTATAACATGTTTAATATAAGCCTCACAGTAACCACAAAGAAAAAGTTCTTAAGAGATACCGAAAAGAATCAGGGTATACTGTCAGAAAAAAAATCAACAACTGAAACAAGGAAGTAAGAGAGGAAGAAAGGGGAATGGAGCTATAAAGCACTCTAAAAGCAATGAAAAGAATGGTAACCATAATTCACTAGAGTCAGTGATTACTCTAACTACAGTCAGTATAAATTCTCCAGTCAAAAGACACAGTGGCTTAATGGATGAGAAAAATAAAACCCAACCATATGCTTCCTATAAGAGACTCATTTTAGCTGCAAGGACTCACACAAGCTGAAAGTCAAGCGGTGGAGAAAGCGGTGGGGCTGGCACATGAAACTAGAAGAAAGCAAGAGTGGCCATACTTATGTCAAACAAAACAGACACTTACTCAAAATGTCTCACAAGAGGCAAAGACACTCTCTATATACTGATAAGAGTCAGCTCATCAAAGAGATATACCAAGTGTAAATATGTGTGCACTCAACATTGGAGCACCTAAATATGTAAAGCAAATGCTAGCAGAGCTTAAAAGACAAATTAGGCACCAGGGGCAAAATGTTTTCATCCACTCAAAAATGTATAGGTTAAAACCTAATTCCCAGGGCCAGCCAAATAGCTCAGCGGATTAAAATGCCTGCAAGCAGGTGCAGGGGCCAAAGTTCATTCCAGCATGCAGTGCCAGCCCCACTCATGGGGCTCACTGAGAGGGCAATTGAGACGGCGTGGTGGCATGTGCCTGTAATCCCAGCTCTTGGGAGGCTGTAAACAGGAGAATCACTAGGAGTCTGATCTAGTAGTGAGACCCCGAACACCCTGTAGACCTTTCCCTAAAATACAGAAAAAAAAAACCAAACCCTAATTCCCAAGTAGATAATATTAAGTGAGGCCTTTAAGAAGTAATTAAATCTGAGGGCAGAGCCCCCTGGGTGGGATTGGATCCCCTATAAAGTGGCTGGAAATTGAAGGGGGCGGTCTTTTCTTCCTTAGACTTTCTTGCCCTTCCTCCTCATACAATGGAATAATGCAGCAAGAAGACACTTACCAGAAGCTCGCCCCCTTGTTCTGAACTTTCCAGGTTCCAGTGCCATGAACTAATAAATTTCTGTTCGTCATGAATTAACCAATCTGTTTTATTGTTACATAGCACTAAAAACTGGACCAAGATGCATAGGACCTATACGTGTAGCTAGCAATATCATACTGTACACTTGAAACTTACTAGGAGAATAACTGCATTGTGCTCACCACACACACACACACACACACACACACACACACACACACACCATGGGAGAATGTGTTAACTATATTGTTATGACCATTTTTGTAGTGTATACATATACCATCAAACTCTATCATTAAAATAAGTGCAATTTTTGTCAATTAGACCTCAATAAAGCTGGGAAAAGTCAATGATAAAGTACTTATCCCACTTTGTTCTTTATAAGCGACATGAACATTATTTTATTTTATGTATGTGGTGCAAAGTCTCACCACGCAGCTCAGACTCGGAGTGATCCTCCTGTTCTCAGCCTCCCCAGTGCTGGGATTGCAAGTGTTACCCACCACTCCCAGTCTCTTTGGCTGGCTCAGCACGGCTGGGGTGGGGCTAGCATGGTATGTGGTACTGGTTATTGAACCCAGGTCCTTGCACTTACCTAAGCACATGATTAATTCCCTGAGCTATCTCCAAGTTCCCCTTACATAAACAAGTTTTAAAATGAGTCAAGTAACATCCATAACTAATTATGACAATGAGAGGTAATGTGGATTATAATAAAACTGTAGTAATTTTTGTATAACTCTTTCAATGCTTATGATGGCAACTGAGTATACTGGTTACATCTAATTTGAAGATGGAGAAACTGGGCAGGGGTAGGTTAAGGAACAGGCCCAAGATCCCACAGCTAGTAAGTAGTGGCATGAAGTCCAGTCTGCTCCTAAGTGAGCAAGTACCATTTAATGTAGACACATTGCAGTGTGAAATCTGAGGTTTAGAGAGTCTGAAACACTTGTAGGAAGAAAATGAAAAGTGGAGCAGGAGCCGAAGAGGGGGCCACACCTGACTGACTGGAGTATTAAATCCTCCTTACATTGTGGGCCTACCAAATAGAGCTGTCCCTGGGCTGTAGAACCTAGGTTTTATCTCCTTAGATCCACAGGCACTCTCCACTTAGGGCTTGTCTATAGCTAGCATGTCTCCTACCCCAGGTTTGCCAAGCAGATGCTTTATGGTAGTACAGAATGCTGACTGCAGTCAGTGAGAGATTGGTAAAATTAATAAGAAAAAAAGAACATTTAGAAGGGATCTATCTAAAACTTAGAACTCAACACATCTGTCTTTTTACCAGTCCCTTCTGATCAGGATTATAATGGAAAGTCACATGACATCATCTTCCAGGAGAACTGAATCTGCAGAAGAATACATGAAGAAGGTCACCTTCCTGCCCAATTTCAGCTGGTCTTAGGTGTATCATGGTGCTGATTAGTAAAATAACAATGTGAAGAACATCTCCTGAACTTCCAGCACATAAAATATGCATGATGATGTATGATATAATAATGCCTTATTATAGTAAAGCCAGCAAGTAATTTTCAGTGAAAACACAAAGGAAACAGCCTTGTGGTATTCTGACAGTACAAATGTGGTCTCACCTAATACCTGCTCACAGTATCCATGTTTTCTGACAATTGCAAATTACAGAACCTGGGAAGAAAGAGGTCAGCCATTTCAGAAAACGGAAAGTGAGAGAAACATTCTAAGGATGAAATAGAAAAAGGGACTTGAGTTCATAGTTCATAGAAGTTATAATGACACATAATGATGAAAATTAATTTTAAAATGGCTTCACCCATATTATTTTAATGTTCTTAGATTTTGTTAATGACCACCTCCCACTCACTCATTACACTATTCCACGATTGTAGAAGTTTTTATATAACTTTTGTGCAAAATGAATGTTGAAACTTGAAGAGCTAAAACAAATTTAAAGTAGAGCATGTTTTCAGTGATCTCATATGTTTGACATTACTGAATGTCTTTATGTCTTATTTATATTAAGAAAACATGGAATAAGATTATTGTCAGATCTAAGTTATGCTTTGTTAATCCTTTGGAACTACAGATATACAAATAAATCCCTGCCCTCTCTGTAGGTAGTTACAAGGGTGAAGGTCAGAACATGCCTAGAAGCAGTGTGTAAACCTCATTCCTGAGATGTTTGTAATATAAAGGTTTCAGAAATTCAAAGCTGGAGACCAATTTTGCAGGCAGTACAGTAAGTGGATGTGGTAGGCAAGAACTTCAGGCTGTTTATTTCAATGTGTAAGAAGTGTATGCCTATTTATCTATTATCGGTAATAATCCACTGTTTCTTTTCAGTACTCCTTCCAGAGTATTATTAGTTATCCCATTTTTCTCCATGTTATAGCTTTATTTAGAGGATTTGGTCCAATGGAAGGGGGCATTGGACACAGCATGTATCTGTTCCTCAGTGGCATCATCTGTTTCCCTAGCATTCTTGGAGATATCTTTGTGCCCATTCGATCTGCCTTTGATCACTTACATAGTCAGGGAGTCCCTGCATTATCCCATGCTCACTATTTTCAACACTTATTTATCTACTTTTCTTGTCATTTTGCATGTATGTATCATTACTGAGCCACACTGAGACATAGTATAATGTCTGGGACTAATTCCCTTCAGGGTGTGACAGGAAAAAACACAGGTTGCCAATACTTTTTCATTCAACATGCTACCTGAGGGTCCCAAATTAGTTCTTATTGGAGAATCAGCTTCGAAAAAGACAGGGAGCATGCTTGATGTCTTGTAGGCACCCACAAATCTTGGCCTTTCTACTTGTCCTAAGAGCCCTCCTGTACCCCCACACTTAGACTGATTTCTTTTATGAGGAAGACTACTTTTACATCGATTTATTGAATATTTTCTTAGCTTCACCCTTGGTTTCTAGAACCTACATGTTTTCTTATTTGTTTGTTTTGTTTTGTTTTTAACTTTCTCTGCATCAACTATGTCCTCCTGGAGAAGGAAGTATTTGGTCTGAATGATAAAATAGGTAGAGAAATACAGATGACCAAGAAGAGCAAAACAATGAGGGATGTGGGGATGGGAGAACTTTTGTGACCATTTCAAAATATCATCCTGATAACCCAATGAAAACACAGGTGGTGTAGAGCCAGAGAAATCTATATTCAGATCCTACCTCTGTAGTGTATTGGCTCTGGGTGGCCTTGGGCAAAGAGCTTAATTTATATAATCTTTAGTTTCTTCATCTATAAAATGAAGACCTAATTTGCACAATTATAAGAATTGGATAAACCACAAAGAATAAATATTTTAGTAACGTGTGAGCATATAGTCAACTCTTAGTAAATTGCAAGTATTTTTGTCTTCATCAGGCTATCATCAGCTCCATCACCTTAGCTTAGTGATCATGAGCAAATCATTGAATCCTCAGGGTTGTCAATTGCAGAAATTCCACGCTAGTTGCTCCTTATAGGTGGATGTCTCTCCTTCAGAGGGTACTGCAGGGACCAGACATAGCCCCTAAGCATCCTATGGCTCTGCCATCTTCACCACACAACTTTCAGTTTGTCACTGTCAAACTGGCAGGAGGAAAGAAGACATAAGGAAGCATGAAAGTTTCATAGAAGGAATAGACACCATTTGCACTCCTCCTCTGTTGACAGGAAGCCAGCCAATGGATAAATTTACCTGCTCAGGAAGCTAAGTCTAGTCTAACTTCGTGCCCAAGCAGTGAGAATACCGGGTCTGCCAAGCATGTAGCCAAACTCTGCACTAATCCTGTTTTACTCAGTGTGTTTGCTTTTGTGCTTATTCCAGTGTTCAGCATGAAACTGGAAAGAAATATTTGCAGATTAGAACTCTCAAAGTGAATTCAAAACTACCCACCTTTAAAAAGATTGTAATAATTTTTCTTTGGAATTAAACATAAATGAATAGACTTTGTAGCCACTGTACCTGAAGCAGGTCCATTTCTCATCTCATGTTTGTGTGTGTGTTGATTTTAGTTTTGCTACAACATATGCTCAAATATCTTCATCACTTCATCAACATCATTCACTGCGTGAGCTCCATCTGCCTCACTTTTGCAAACTTCATTGCTTCTCAACCTCTTCAAATTACCTTAAGCTCCATTCATGAAATGAAGTATTTGGTAAGTTGTTTCACTCATCTCTCTGGAATTATCCAGATCCTGTGGTGCTTTAATCCAGTGTCAGATCATATACCAGCATAAGCAGAGGCACAGGCATGCCTATTAAACTTGAGTTGTGCTTTAAACTCAATAACCTGTTTCTCCCCTGGGAAACTGCAGTGTCTCTTGGCATGTTCTGTGGTGTTCTAAGAGTTGTATGTATGCCTTATGAATATCATTTACATGTGAATTTGGAGGTAAATATCCTCCTCCTTCTTTCCTAACTGAACCAGCATCAAACCTATGTATTTTCCCTGCATCTCTTCTTGTCATTGAGGTGCATCTGTGAACCTCATCTAGCTAATTTGGTGGTGTTCTTCTACCACTGGGGATGTCCTGATCCCATTGAAAAGTACTAGAGATCTTACTGTGATTGGCAGTCACTGCATTTTACCTTTTACTGGAGGAGATGCTGCTTTTAAATTCCTGTAGATACATAGTTCCCCAGTGCATGGGCATGATCTGAGATGCAGAATATTCATGAGGTGGTTAAGAAGAGAGGAAAGATGTAATGAGGCTAGTCTTATCCCTGTTCCCAAGGAATGGAGCCGGTTATGCAGGAGGCAGAAACAAATCAAGTTCTGCCCTCTCCCTGATGGGACCCCACGTGGTGAAGTAGCAGCGACTATCATGTTTGTGAACTTGACAGTAAGACAATGGATTTGGTTATGAATGGAATCTGAAAAATGGATTGGCTTGTAAATCATAGGATGAGAGAGAAAAGTATTCTTTGAAAAAGATGCAAAAAGAGATTTTGTACTCCCTTGCTTCTCTTTTGCTAGCTTGTTTGCTCATGCGAACAAAAGCTGCTGGAAAAGACACTTGAGCTGAATATTTTAAAAAAAGAAAAAAGGAGGCAGCCATCATTTATTAAGCTTTCCTTTGGGCAACATAGACCCAGTCCTTGCAAATCACTGGAAGTGTGCGTAATTAGCCTCATTTACAGTTGTGAGACAAATGTATCTCTGTATAGGGCTCCATAGTACACTAGTGAGTACTGAAATTTACTCAAAGCCAGTTGAGCAATACCGAGGAGGTCAGCAGGTAACCCTAACATCTGTCTGTATGTGTACTTTCTCTAACACTAGGTTGCAGTTCTAGGCAAAAGGAGCTGAATAGTGGGGTGACAGGGCTGGAGCTATGAAGAAAGAAGTTAGTCTCATCTCCAGAGGCAGCTGAAGGAAACAGAAGTTCACAGTGTGTTGTTGCAAGTCTCAGGGACTTATAGGTCACCCGCTAAGGACTCTTAGACCAGGGGTCCCTAACCCCTAGTTAGGAACTGGGCCACAGCAGGAAATAGCAGAAGGCAAGCAAGCAAAGCATCACCTGCATTTATGGCTGCTCCCCATAGCTAGCTCCACCTCACATCAGATCAGCAGTGGCATTAGATTCTCATAGGAAGACAAACTCCACTGTGAACTGCACAAGCGTGGGATTTGGGTTGCACACTCCTTATGAGACTCTCATAATAAGAGAGATAAAGTGAACAATAAAACTAATGTGTTTGAATCATCTGAAAACACCGCCTTCCCCTGTCTGTGGAAGTCTATGAAACTGGTGCTCGGTGCCAAAGAGATTGCGACCACTGTGACAATAAATGGGCCACTTAGAAGTGACAGATTGAGTTTAATCACTAGATGGCCTCTCCTGAATGTAAGCACTGAGTTAATGTCCCAGGGGCTTTTCTTGTCCTAGACAAAGGGGAAATCTACCCACATGGAACTATAAATGTGTTTCCCACCAGCCAGTTGGGCAGGGGCTAAGAGCTGTGATAAGATTATTTAGAAAAATAAAGAAATGGAGTGTTTCTTATAACTAGTATCAAGCAAGCATTGTGTACACATTGCATGGTTTTGTTTTGATTTAGACAACATGCAGAAATACACAATGTAAGGGTTTTCTTTTGCTCCCCCTTTATGCTCTACCATGCTTTGTGTCCTGATGCAAACATAGGTGCTTGTGTCTCTCAAATTGGAGTAATTTAAGGGAAGGCAGCACATTTATTTCAGCATTTTTGCTTATTCATTTTATGTGCAGTTTCATGCACCAAACTATATACGAGCTTGTTGCAAACATTAAAAAAGTTAATAAGTTATCTGATAACAGAATAAAAGATGAAATGCAGATGTTCCTTATTTATTTATTTATTGAGAAATAAATATGAGTGAGACAGTTTCATAGCTGATTAATAGGACAGTTTTGATAATCAATACACTGTACATTGTTAACTTCTTAGTGGTTATCTATAGTACAAGAAGCAGACAGGAAATTCTGTCCAAACACTCTTAGTACACCTCCTCCTTCTCACTGAATTAGGCAAAAGTAGCTGTAAATTTATCCTAACTATTTTGTATACATAAATACAAAATGATCTTTCCTTTGTATCCTTTTTTTTGGCCTGTCAGAGGGGAATAGTCTATTGGCCTCTAAATACTATAGGTGTTTGAATTCAACTAAACAATCTAACACTGTCTAGCAGTCTATAATATTAGTGGGTTATCCTCAGAAGTTATTGAATTGAGCCTTTTACAGCTCATCATATTAATATGGATTTACTTTATATACCTCATTTTTATACTTTTCTGCTGGATGGTTAAGACCAACATATAGCCAGACCTATATAACAAGAAATGTAACTTTTGTATCTGATAAGGTCAGCCTAGTACTCTCAGGATTTATCCTGTAGCCCTGTACCACCCTTTGTACATCCTTTTGTCAGTGTTTGATATGAGGATGAGTCACGGCCATTGCTTGACCAATTTGCTCTCTGTGAAAGCTTGAGAAAATGTTTTTTCTCTCCATGTGACTCTCCCCAGGCTCTTTACATCATCAAACACATTCCTCTGTGGCTCCATAATCTTCTTGATCAGAAAATTTGGAGCACAACTGAGTTACATGTTGTTACAGTACAGGTTCTCCTATGTCCTGAGTCTTCACTGACCTTGAAAGGCTAGGGCCAAAATGTTGGCTAACCATGCAGCCCTTCCTTTTCTCCAATTTGGATCAGTTAACTTAGGTTATTAACCCTCCAGAAGAGAAGCTAATTATTAACCTGCAATATATGCAGTTTGGTTTACCCTATCTGTCTAAATAACAAACATTTTGGCATATCATGGAACAGGTATTTTCCATCAGATATTGATATGTTGAACTTTAAGTCCTTACAGAATATGAAGGAAAAATAATTATATAAAAGTAGAAATAAGCATTTACATATTTTTACAAAGAAATTTAGAAACCTAACCATATACAGAATTGTAAGTCCTTATATTAGGGAGACAATACAATATTTACAGATATGGGTCTGGTTTATTTCACTAATAAGTATATCTTCAAGGGGCATCCATTTAAATATGAAGGCTTCAAGTTTATCATTCTTTATAGATGAGTAGTACTCCCTTATATAAAAGTATCACATCTTTTTCAACCATTCCACATGTGACAGGCATCTTGGTTGTTTCCAAGATCTGGCTATCACAAATTGTGCTGCTATAAACATAGGTACACAGATATCACCATGATATGATGCTTTCAGTTCCTCCGGGAAATTTCCCAATAGGAGGATAGCAGGCTTGAATGGGATTTCCAGTTCTAGTTTTCTAAGGAGTCTCCACACTGATTTCCATAATGGATGCACCAGTCTACACTCTCACCAGCAGTGGAGAAGGGTTCCCTTTTCCCCACAGCCTCTCCAACATTTTTTATTGGTTTATTTCTTTATGATAGCCATTCTTTCTGGGGTGAGATGATATCTCAGTGTTGTTTTAATTTGCATTTCATGGATGGCTAGTGATGTGGAGCATTTTTTCATATATTTATTCGCTTCTTTAATTTCGTCCTCTGAGAAGTGTGTGTTCATCTCAGATGCCCATTTCTGGATTGGGTCTTTAAATTTAGGGGCCATAATGTTCTTTAGTTCTTTATAAATTAGAGACAACAGACCTTTGTCTGAGTGCTTATTAGTTATGATTTTTTCAAAGTTTGCTTTGTTGATAATTTCTTTTGACGTGAAAAACTTCTCAATAAGAGGTGGTCCCAGTTGTTAATTCTTTCAACTGTTAACCATGAAATTTGATTTCTGTTCATGAACTCTTTGCCTACCCCTATGTCTTCAAGAGATCCTGCTACTTTCTCTTCTAGGAGATTTAGTGTTTCTGTTTTAATGTTCAGTTCTTTAAT
>NW_004524645.1:3947866-4000451 GCF_000260255.1 Octodon degus
CCAGAAATTAATTCTGGCCTGACTTCCTCTATATCTTTCTGCTGTTGTTTATTTACTTCTGACACTATTGATTCATTTATTTCAGCTGAGCTAGTGTCCTCTGCACTTGTCATGGGTGGGCTTGAGGCCTGAGATTGCATTTTCCTCCTTGTCTTTATCATTTCGTTTAACACTGACCTCTGGCCTTTGGTGTAGAGCTTTGGTGCAATTAAGTTATCACTTAATGAATTTCGGGTACTGATATACCAAGTCCTAATTCATGCAGTTGTGCCTGGCTTGTGTTTGGCTAATGTGCCCAGCTCCTTACTGTTGTTGCCCTTGGAGGTGGGCCTGCTGTACACCTCTGGTAAGATGATCTGTTCCTGAATTAGCTGTGTGGTTTTGATGCTAGCCTCACTGCAGGGACTTTAGCTGCAGGGTTTTACCTTAAGCCTGTATGCTAGGTCTGGGCTGGGTCTGGAGGGGTATGAGGAGTGGGGACGAGAGAGCGCAGAAGCTCTCCCACACACTCACCAGTGTTGTGTTTTGGTGGGTCTGCAGGACTCCCAAGAGTGCAGCAGAAGTTCTTACTCAGATGGCGGGCTGTACTGGGTCTGGCCAGGCGGGGGAGGTCTGGATAACATGGGCAAATGCCTCTCTCACGTGGCGGGCCTGGGCTTGGAGTGGCGGGCGGGTGCTGGACAGAGCAGAAACTCTCCCCCACACTCGCAGGGCCTGGGGTTGGTTGGACATGGAGGGCCCAAGGTGTGGCGGAAGTTCTCCAATGTTCCTTATTTAACAGCCTATTGTTTAACAACTGTTTGGATTTACGACCAAGGTACATTGTGCAGACTTATGACCTGCCACCTGCTGCCCAAACTCATGACCCATCTATTTTTGGTACAGTTCTATACATTTTGTTTATAGCACCTCAATGTCATTTTTGACACAATGAATCTTGTTTCTACAGTACTGTGAGTTTTGCCGATTTTACTGTATAGTACTCAAGTTTTATGTTCTGTTATACATTATAATACTGCATATAAAAGCTATGCAAATAAAAGCAAAACCATAAAGTTGGAGTTTCCTTTGGCCATTTTTTTTCTGAGTATTGTAAGGAATATACTATATACAATTCTTCATTTAGTGATAAATTCACATAATGTCCTAACCAAGGAGTGTGACTCAGTTGTTAAACTAGGAATGTCTATACAGACTAGCCTGGTGTGGTGGCACATGCTTTTTTTTTTTTTTTGTAGTTAGTACAGAGTCTACGGGGTCTCACTACACAGATCAGACGTGTAGTGATCCTCCTGTTTTCAGTCTCCCAAGCACTGGGATTATAGGCACATACCACGTCCTGCCTCAGGTGCTGTCTCAGCGTGCCCTGGGGGCAGGGCCAGTACTGCAAGCTGGGTACCAAACCTGGTCCCTGCACCTGCCAAAGCAGATGCTTTAGTCTGCTGAGCTATCTGGCTAGCCCAAGCATATGCTTTTAATCCCAGCATTTGGAAAGCTGAGGTAGGTGGATCACCACAAGTTTGAGGCTTGCTTAAAGTACATAGTAAGTTCAAGTTCAGCCTGAATTATAGACCCCGTCTCAGAGAAGAAAAAAAAGACCAAAACAAAACAATAAAATGTAGACATTTCCTGCATGTATTGCATATGTTAGAGAGGTTCAAAAATTACGAATCTTGTTATTAGGCAGAAAATAAGAGTTCACTTTTACAAGAACATTTTTGCTTTCTATGTAGTCTTAGTCTGTTTCACAGTTAATTAACTAAGGGGAAGTTTGTTACCAATTCTAAGTCAAATAATAAAAGACACAGAAAACAAAAGATTTGTTATTTTCCCTGATGCATAGACTTATCACTATTAAAAAATCTTTTCCTTTTAGCTCATTGTGCTATTCTGTTTCTCTTAACAGAATAGTGTACAGTTCTATGTCTAATAAATTGGATTTCTTTGTGGGTTGAGCATTCTTAGATTTTTATAAGAAGCATGTCACATGCTCTGTAACTCTACCCCAGGGTGTTTTCATTTATATTTAATGTTAAATCAAGAATATTAGAGGTGGAACAGACTGTTCTTCATTGAACACAATCAACAGTATCAGCTCACTTTGAATTCTAGAAATAACATTCAGAATGTTCTTTCTGGTACAGCACTTCAGGGTTTCTGGGTAACTTGGAGCTTGATAATTTCAAAACTGAATAATCAAAGTGTGAAAAAAACCTTAGAAAACACAGTTCTTGCCCCCTTTAATTTCCTGTATGTATTATTTTTTAAAGCACAGTGAGCCACCCATTTCCATTATTTGACAAAGTAATACAATATGTAGGAGGTTCCTAAAAGTAGCATTCCCCTGTAATTTGTTTTCTTTTCTGCATAAAGTCCTGCTCTTTGGGGTCTCAGATGTACAATATATCTTAAAATTAGCATAGCTGGAATTGGTAAGAGCCTTTCAGGCAGAAGTGACAAAAACACCATAAAAGTGGCTCAAGCAAAGAGGGGATTTATTGGCTGGCACAGCTCAAACAGATGTGAGGTGAGGCCACTCAGGAAAGAGTGATGAGTGTGGAGACTTGCTTGTACCAGGAATTCATCCTTCATCCTCTCTACCTTGACTTATCCCAATTTCCTGTGTTGGTCTTTTCCTCAAGTTAGAGCTGTTAAAGTAGTGTTCAGATTGTACAAGAACTTTGTTTATGTTCTGCTAACTCTACGGCCCCAGGAGATGAAAGACTACCATCCCCATAAATCCAACCAGACTTCCAAGACAGAACTTTTTCTGGCCCAGTAGGGTGACCATTCCCCTCTAAATGAGTTACTGCTGCCCAAAGGATGGAATACACTAGAGACATGGATTGTCAGGATTCTCCAGAGAAATGGAGCTGACTCACAGGAGCATTTCTCCAACAGGCTATTTGTAAGCTGGTGAGCCAGAGAAGTTTGTAGCATGGCTCAGTCCAAGAATCCAAAACTTCAGTACCAGGGAAACCCGTGATGAGTCCCTAATCCATGACTAAAGTTCTCAGGGCCACGGAAAGGCCACTGGTGCTAGTCCCAGAGTCCAAAGGGTAAAGAAACTGGGATCTGATGTCCCAAAGCAGCAGTGGGAGAAAACTTACACCACTTCAGCACTAAGAGCCAGAGAGAATGTTTTTCCTTTTTTCCTGTTGTACCTGGGCCTCCAGCATCTTGGATGGCCTGGGCAGGTCTTCATTCCTCAGGTCACCGACCCACACCTATCTTCTCCGGAAACAGCTTCATAGAAACATCCAGAAGTAATGCATTAACCATTCTCCATCTGGTGAAGTTGACACCCAGGATTAACTCTTAGAGGCATCTGGATCTGGATCATGGGCCTGCCCCTGGACAAAAGGGATGGCGTCAGCAAAACCCAGATTTCCAGCATATAAATGCAGAAGAGTTCAGTTCTACAAGGGAAATTTGGTGGCCACTACTAAAAGAATGTATTGAATTCTGGTCAAACCAAAGAAACAACTGCCACTTCAAGTAGTAACTCATGGCTCCAGGTTGCTTAAGGAACAGTTAGCTACAGAAAATTGTGAATGGAAGAATAAGTGTAGAGAATAGTACAGTCAATTCATGGTCCTACCACCAAAATTTGACAGTTACACTTGCAGCCACAAAGCATACTGCATCTGCCCAGGTGATGCTGAACCAAACTCCAGGCAGCACATAAGCTCATACACAATAATTCAGTACCTATTGCTAAAGAATAAGCATTTGCCATAAAAAACCCCACAGAGCCATTATTACACCTTAGAAATTAATAATATAGTCTTGATGGTTTCAAATACCAGCTGGCTTTCAAATCTCTCCCATGACATCATAAAATAACTTCTCATTATAGAATACTTCAGTGAAGACCCAAATAAGGTAATGTGATTTGTTATGTTTTATAAGACTATTTTAATGTACAATTTCTTTTTCCATCTCTTTTGTTGTATCTTAGAACAATTTTTATTGTTTTTTAAGGAAGTGTTTGCCTCATAAAGGTTCCCAAAGCCTAGATACTGCTGATTGCATCTCTGGGTGTCTTTTCATATACTTTTCTGTAAATATTCTTGTATTTCTTGTAATTCCCTGATGGAGAGTGCTGTGTGCTTTCATCCTCCCGCAGTATGTAGAATTTAGTTATGTCTTTGTGATGTAGGCAGCTATTGGTAATGTTTTACCAGGATCAATTAATTCATTAGAGATTGTGAAGGAGTAGCACACTGATTCCATCATTTCCTCTTTCATTATTAGCTGAATAACTCTGTGCAGAGAAACTATTTGGTTTCTCCAGTGTTCACATGAGAGACGGAACAAATTCCTGATACTGTCCCCCTATTTATCAGTTGTTAAAATCAGTCCTCAAAACTATTGTTTCACTGGCAATCTCAAGGGAGAATAATAGTATTTTTTAAAGGATCATTACTCAAAATATGGTACACACATTGAATCACGACCCTCCAGTAAAAGTTGGGGGCACGAAGTAAGTGATCATCATAGTATGTTACTTATATGGACAAATATACCAAATGAAACCCACTCCCCTTCATAACCAATTTTAAAAGGCTGGAAAAGGGGAATGGGGATCATTATAATAAACTTATGGATTTAAGTATACTGGATATGTTTAGATCTATTATTCTTATGGTTTTTTTAATTTTATGTATTCAGTATAGGGACTACAGGATCTCACCACACAGATCAGACTTGTAGTGGGTCTCTTGTTTTCAGTCTCCCAAGTGTGAGGATTACAAGTACATGCCATCATGCCCAGTCTTAGTGGCCATCTCAGAGCACCCCAGGGGTGGGGCTGGCAGATCTATTATTCTTGTAAAAATGAAATTTGTTTCATCTGTGATATGTGGGAGCCTGGTCAAGTGGGATATTTTACACTTTTAACATAACTCAAATATGTTATTATGTTGGCTTCTTCTATGACAAGATAATCAAGGCTCAACCTGTGTCTACATTGTTCCAGAATTAGAATTCGTAGTTTCTCCAAAGATCCATGATTCCTTTTAGTGGGCAGTGGTATTTAGTAATTTGATTGCAAGTGTGCTCATTGGTAAGGATGAACTAAGAAGCATTTCTTCATTTTTTAAAAGATCAAATGTGTCATATGCTCACACTGATGTGCCCAGTTCAAATTCAGGACCAAAGGTTTTTATAAAACCTCATCTATCTTAAATCTCCATCTGGTTTTAGCTCAAGCTGTAATCCCGATTCTCAGTGACACCACATAATCTCTCAACTTTATCCTATGCTACATACCCAACTCCTGGACAGTAAGAGTACCACACATAATATGATGATGGAACGCATTTTAAGATAGTTTTATTACAGCCTTCTTTGTCTTCATGGCATCACCCACAAGGGTATTCACATTACTGTTGCGCAATCCCTTGGGATAGTTCTTCCCTGTGTCATTGTGCCACAGAGTGCATCTACACAAGTAATTATTTCATGTGTTGTATAAATCTCAATGATGGCTTTTTAATTTAATTTTGGTTTTACAATTATGTGCTTTGCAATTTCATCCTTCACCATTCCACAAACTGGATATATAAATTCTTTGTCTTATTTCACATACAATCTTTAGGAATGGCCTTTTACAATTTAACTTGGTTTTAGAATTATGTATAATATCTACATAATTCTTAAGTCAAATCGATAAAATGCACATTCAAAGAAGTATAAATTTTGTCCTGTTCTCTGTGCCCTATTTCTTCCCGTATAGGTGGTGTTTAAATTTAGATTTCATTTAACAGTTTAGGCTGTCATTGTATTTTTTGTTTTATATTTTTGTTTTGTTTGGATTGTTTATTTTAGTGCTGGGGATGGAACTTAAGGCCTGAGACATGCCAAGCACACATTCTGCTACATAACTATGCCCCAGCATCAGTTGTATATGATCACATCATCTAATCCCTCTCTGTTCTCAGAAACAGTAGTGTACAGGATATGGTTTTATTCATATTGCTTCTTCCATTCCACTGTATATATGAGCAAACAGTATTATTTTTTCATACAAACATATATGAGAAAAAGTTTGGTAGATGTGTGTGTGTGTGTATGTGTGTGTGTATCTACATGTAACCTTCATATATTAAGAAAATGTATATTTTTCTTGTAGTGGTTGTAATTGGATGTGTGCCTTTATATAACAGATTATTCCCTCCTCCTTTCCCTCCACCCCCACACATGCCTACCCCGATTTCCCTACCCCCAGTTCTTGTCCATTGAACATTACTGGAATTAACTGAGTAACATTTTTAAAGTCCTTTTTGCTCCCTCCTTGAGGATTTAACTTGACCCAGTCTCTTTCTACTTATAATTAATATTAACACATGTAAGTCCAACAGTTACCTAACTCTGGCTTCACAAACCTTTTCCTTTCTCTCCCACTTGTGGATAGATGTGCTACATCCACAATGTGGGGCCAGAGTGAGTGCTACCTGCCTCCCGTGTAGGTAGCTTCCATTGTCCAGGTACAAATGTGCCTGACTCTCTCCAACCACTCTGCTTCAGTGGCTATTGTGCTAGCTATTATGGAGCTCTGAAGTTTGTTCTGTGGATTTCCAGGATGAGAACCTCTTGTGAGGGCCTGTCAGCCATTCCAGGTGTTTTCTGGTCTCTATGTCATCAGGTCCCTGTCCCTTCCCTCCATTTCCTATCTGCTTTTCTGGTAATGTTCATGGAGTTTTTGGCTTTGCTGTCCTAGTTGCCTCCTATATTTTCAAGAGGAAATTCAAGGTTACACAACTATTAATTTGCCAACTTCCCAACATGCTACGGTGTGTCCATATTTTATCAAAAAGTTTTGTTTCTGAAAACGTATTTGTAAGTATCTGATACACTGTATGATCATTTAGTACTTTAATTTGAAAAATTATCTAACAGTCTAGCAAACAATTACTAAATCCCATAAGCTTAGGTAAAGTCTTACTTTTGAAATGAAGAAATAATATATTATGGAGAAATAAAAGTTATCTGTTCTGCTGAAAAAAAAATTCCTTTCTTCTTTGAAAGTGAACAGCAGACGACTTTTTATAATGCACATGTAATTTGCTATGTACATTTTAAATGTTGAAGATTTTACACTTGTGCACATCAAACAAAGCCTAGAGTTTAAAAATGAGTTTCTGCAAAGTAAAGTATCTATTTATAAAATAATGTGGGAAATATTTAATCCATTGGAGGCCTTATCTCTGCTGCAATTATTTTCATGCCATAAGTTCTTCCATGATTAATGTATGTGAGTAACAAGTCTTCTTTGCCTTCTGAAAATGGAAGGGGCTTTATAAAATTGTATGAACAAGGATGCTAAGGCTTAAAGAAGTATAGAATTTCCCCAGGGCTAGGGTGATGTAACCAGGAAATAGCACATCCCACAATCCAAGGTGACAAGTAGAAAAATGGCCAGGGAAATATTGTTTTAGGCCATGTGGCAGCCACATACCACCATTTTCAACACCCCAAACAGATTCTAACCATTACTGTTAGAGAAGAAAACTTAGACTTTTTATTTGTTTCAGGTTACTAAGAAAAGAAGAAGTAAGGAGAAAGTAATCAAAAGGCTTATAAACTCAACTTTATAATTTAATCGATATTAATTTTTTTTCCATGTTTTATAAGCTGTAATTCAGAGAAGCACCAGTATGGTGTCTGCCCACCTCTAGATTGAAAAAGAAACATGGAATCAAGGCTATTTTAGGCATATGTCAAGCTGTAATTACCTCCTTGCTCAGAGAAATCTTTATGTAAGACTAATGCAGATGGGTGTTTCTTTGGTTTAAAAGAACACTTCCAGTCATTCTTTAATACAATTATCTCCACTAATGATGGCTATTTCAATATGATTCAATATAGGGAAAATGTTCCTAGTATGCTTTTGACAAGGCAGATGATACTTTCAATCTAGCCTATTTCTTATTTACTTATGATTTCTGAATACTTTCTTCTCCTCTTTTCTCTAGTGCAGAAGTTGTTGAATGGCATTGAGTTAAGCTTTTCAAATAAGCTGGGCTTGATGACAAACCAGGATCTTTCTTAAAAAAAAAAAAAAAAGATTACCCAAATGATGACCATGAAAACATGGGATTGAAATGCCAAATTAGAGAATGGCACTTTTCATCATTAGACATTTGTTCACTGCTTTAAATTAGACTTCCAGAAATTACCCTAAGATGAGGATTCATGTACAAGTGATATAGTAGGGAGAATGCTCAAGAAAAATAAATAGGGGTTATGAAATGAGCCTAGTTTTTTAAAAGAGGCCAAAAAATATGGGATATTGGGCAGTCCCCGCAGGGCCAAGTTTGACACAGTCCACAGGGGATTCTAAGTAGTTTTTAGCTCACCTATAGTAGTTGTACCATCAAAGGCAGAGGGTTAGTATGTATAGGATGCCAACTGGTTAAAGACTACTCCTGAGCTTTCTGTTACCTCTCTGTGCTTAAGTAATACAGACTTGGTAGCCTGTGGGGATTTTGTTTCCCTTTTCCTTTGTTTTATTTTGGGGGAGAAGTGGTAGGGTCTTAACATATAGTCCAGGCTGACCTTAAATTTATTATATAGTCAAACTGGCCCCAAATTTGTAACCCTTCTTCTTTAGCCTCTGAGTGCTGGGATTATGGACTACAGTCAGGCACCACCCCTCTTGGCTTAGTCTGAGGGTATTTTTTAAATAAGGAGCTGAGTCCTGGGACTGGATGCTGAGTGGAAAAGTGCTCTGAATTAGTGCCTGTGTTGTCTCTGGACTGCCTCTGCTGCTTTCACTGCATTCCTTGCATATGCTTTACTCCTGTGCTTTCCAGCAGGACTATCTAGGGTCCCCAAAGACATTGAAAGCAGGCTAAGGTATATAAGAAGTTCAAGTTCTGTTGCATTTTCCAGAACATTAATGGAGAAAATATTGGAGACCACCTATATCTAAGTCTAATGTTTGTTTCAAGACAAAATTTCATTTTCACCAGTAATTGTCTCTACAGAAATGACTTAGGAAAAACTTGACTAGAAAAAGACAATTTCCATAAAAAGAAAAGTATCAGTTTCTAAGCTTTAATTCATTATAAATATGTAACTAAAGGAGCCTGAATGTTCTAGCAGGGGTAATGGATCACCAACCACTCAAATGGCATTAGAAAGAATGGATGTGTATTTAAGAAATTATCCTATCTACTAAGACTCTATCTGTATGGAAAAGCACCAAATACAAGGAAAATGTCTCAGTCCCAGGCACTGCTCCAAGGGTTTGGCACACTTAACCAGCAGAGCAATCCTCTGAGGCAAACAGAGTTATGTATTACTTAAAAGTGGGAATATGTCCAGAGAAATGTGCCATTAGGTCATTTTGTCATTGTGGAAATGTCATAAAGAGTACTTATATAAACTAAGACAGCAATGACATCACTAAGCACAATAATCTTGTATATCATGATGTACATCCAGAATGTTCTTCCAAAAGCATCCTGTGTTCAGATGAATCCATAGTTAAATGTGCTACTAAGAAGTGGTGCCTGGTCAGAAGACACAGCACAGTAGAGGCCTGACCCAGAAGGGTGTATCTTCTTCTCTGCTATCCTTTCTAGATCTGCCTTCTGGACACTATGACTTGAACAGCTTTCCTCAGCCCAGACCCTCCCACCATGCCATGTCTGCCTTGAAGTCAGATGACCAGGAACTGTAACCATGAACCAAAAATAAACCTGTCTACCTTTAAGTTGTGGGTGCCAGATATATTGTCCCAGTGACAAGAAAGGGATTAAGACATAGCACCAGTGTATGTGTGGCCTATCATTAACTGAAACATCATTATGCAATGCATGACTGTACTATCATTACTGTTTTAGAGGTGAGAAATATAAGGTTTAAGAAAATGAAACTTATTCATTTCAGAAGTTTTTATTAGATAACTATTGTGTTAGATGCAGTGGTAGGTGCTGGTTACTCAAAGTAGGTGCTGGGTACTCAAATGGGCTTGGTCCCTTCTTCCCTTGCTCACATGGCCTCATAAGACATGGGTAGTAAGAAGCAAAATACACAAATATACAAGTAATTACAAAGTATGGTAAGTGCCATGAAAGCAAAGAGCAGATATCATAAGAGATAATTACAGGATAAAAATAAGATATTTGGAGGAATCTGCAATGAAGACGTAATATTTAAGCTATGACCCAGAGCATAAAAGGGAAATGCCAACCAGGCAGAGTGGTGAGAGGGTTCAGGGAAATGTGGCGATCCTCAGCCAGCCAAGGGGAATGTGGTATGGAAAGATGTAAGAACAGCACAAGTGCACTGAGGGATGGTCTCCCATAGGAAGTTTTCAAACTATCTCCTGCAAGTCAAAAGTAGCCTGCTGCCTGCTTTTGCAAGTCGAGTTTTCTTGGAACCTCTATGTGTACACATTGCATATTGTCAGTGGCTACTTTTGATCTATGACTGCAGGGTGTAGCGGTGGGGACAGATCATATGATAAAGACTGAAATACTATGTTGTTCTTCATAGGAAAAGAGTGATGATCTCTAGTCTGGACCATGATAAGGTATCTGGACTATGAAATGACAAGAGTGGAGACAGGAAGCCACTAGAAATTCCTAAAAGAGTACAGATGAGAAACAATACGTAGAGGACTGCTTCTGGAGATAGAGAGAAGTTGTGGGTAGAGGAAGAGTCCCTAGGATATAGGCATATACTTAATGCTGAGACTGAAAGATAATTTCATAACAGGAGCACCAATGGTCAAAGTGATCTCTTTCAGATAGACATGTTTATAATTGTGTAGCCTTGTCTTTGTATTCTGCCAAGTTTATATATAAAGTTTATACTATGCACAAGTGTATGCTAATGTTAAGCTTAATTTTCAAAGTAATAAATAGTTTAAGCCACTGAGTAAAGTCTTCCCAAATTAAATTAATTATGTATTTCTATACACTGTGGAAAGGCATTTTATGGGCAGGCAGTAAAGGGCTTAAAATAGTTTGGAATTCTTGCTGTCACCATGGCATTGAGCTTGTCTCTGGAAGCTGTGGGATATCCACTCACCAACAGTTCTCAGGCCCTCATTTGAAATGAGATTTCTATGCTGTGCCTAGCCACGGACTAGACAGAAATTACTCTGAAGGCTCTACCTCTGAACAAGGCCTCTCTCTCAGGCTCGCCTTCCCAGCTAGGTAGTTGAGCAGTAGAAAGGGGCTCCCCGGGTGGCCAGACTCTTCCAGCCAGGGTGAATCCAATTTCACGCCCCAGGCTACCCTCACATGAGTCTTCTTAAGTAACTCTGGCAGAATTTAGAAGCTGAAGGATATAGATGCAGCTAGCCATGCTCAAATTCAAGCTCAGAGTGTACCGATCACATTTAATCATTTCTGGAGATTTATATGGAGGGCTTTTATTTTGCCTTTTTAAACAAAGAACAGTTTATATAGAGAAACTGCATGTGACTAACAGAAAAGTATATGAAGACTTAAGTTATGAAGTCTGTGAACTCTTTCATTTGCATTGTTCACACTCCCACCACCAGTTTTGTAGGGCATGTGTTATTCTACCCCTTTGCTTTGTTTTTTGTTTGTTTGTTTTTTGGCTGGCTCAGCATACCCTAAGGGCAGGGCTGGCACAGAAAGTGGTGCTGGGGATTGAACTGCAGTCCCTTGGGCCTGCCTAAGCTTACCTAAGGAGGTGCTTTAGACCGCTGCACTATCTCACTCGCCCTACTCCTTCTCTTTGGTTTATGTGCTTTTTCTTTGTTTTAAACCCAAGTGGCTATGTGTGTGAAAATCTTCATGTGATTTTTCATGTAGTAAGGGGATAGTTTTGTGAGTGAGACACTTTCTTTTTTTCATATAGTCAGCCCAAATGTACACTGCACACTCTATTACTATAAAACAGAACATTCTTGGAATACAGTGGCCGAGTTAGTATGGCCCAAGCTCATGTTCAAAGCAGTATTTCCCAAGACTGTAAAAGCAGGATTTTTCTCTGCCTTGGTAGAGATAAAATAGAGCCATTAACCAATTTATAAATTATTTTCCTAAGTTGAGGCTGTAGTCCAACAGAGAAGGCACTTTTCAGAAATTTATTATAAATCCTACAACCTCTTCCCCCAATGAAAATGCGATCAAGACTGACTGAAAAATCTGTCGACTTTCAGAGAGATTTAGGGCAGTGCTATGTTTTCTGAGATTTGAAATGTCACTTTATAATAGCCCTGTTTGAACTATGTACCTCTTCTTCCTTAAGTGGTAAGAAGTGACATTCTGTCCTGTAGCTGCTTGTGCCATCTTTGGATGAAAGCTTCTTCAGAGCTATCATTTCTGTTCAACATTAAATACAGTATTTCTTTGTTTTTACATTTGTCCCTGCTCCTGTAATATGCATATGAAAGCTGCCAACTGGAACACGACTTTACCATTGCCTTTTTTGTTAGCATGCACGTGCAAGTTCAGTCCTAGCAGAGCTCTACATTTCTCCAATTCTGACACCTGTAGATTGAAGAGTGTGCTCAGTAAGGCCTGGGAAAACCTGAACCCCAAGTCCCTCTGTCTGCCCTGTCACCCCCCCAATGATGCTATGCATAGGTTCCACTTAGTTGATTGCTCTTATTACTCTGATCTTTTTATCTTAGATGCCACTCCAAACGTGAGGTCTCTGGATGTGGATTTCCTCTGTTACATACATCTATTGGATACCCAGTCCTTCCATCTACATGACTTGAATTTGCCCCTGTAGCTGTTCTCTTTCACTTTGAGTCTCCCCAGAAGTGAACTTGGAGACAAGGAGTTGTGTGTACATAATTGACTCAGGAGAGCATCCCGGGAAACACCAGTTAGGAAATGGACAAGTGACAGTGATCAGGAAGACAAAGACGAAGGCTGAGTTACCCAACTACTGTGGGCAACCGGAGTTTCAACCTCTTTGGGAACTTCATGATCAGTGCAGAATATATAACTCAGAGTTATTCAGCAGTGGGATGAATGACTTGAGGTATTTATACTCTGCTTCCTGTCAGATATTGGATGAAAGATGCGCTGAGAGGTAATTTCTTAGTACTTCCAGTTGACTATGCGCAGGGTTGTCTTTAGCCTGCAGAGAGAGCCCTCAGGCAATTAGCAGCAGGAAGGGCACCTCGAACTGTCTGCTCTCACTCCTAGCTAAACATTTCCACTGCCCCCTCTGGAATCCTTGATTATATTACACATGCAAAGGCTTAACATTTAACCTTTTTACCACTTTATGAGACCCAACTTTCCCCTTGCAATCATCTTGAAAGGAGGCTGAATCCTTCTTGTGCCATTTAAATCACAGAGTTAAGAAACAGTGTTGGGACTCTTCTGGCTTCTTGTTATTGATTTATAGACCATTATTTTTCACCCCAGTGCAAAATTAGCTTCTGTTTATTGCTTGTGCTTTCCAGCAGAATCATCTCAGATTTCCCAAATTTCAGGCCATCGCCTATATGTATTCAAGAGGAAGCACCTTCCACGTGCCCTACCACACTCTAGATGAGTATGGACATTTAAGTCTTCACAAGGATGAATTTACCTTCTCAGTGTGTCCATTCCCTCAATTCCAGCCATCCTCTGTGTCACTACATTTCAGGTGCACCCTACCATCTTCACATCTGCAACCTTCTTGACATCCAAAACTAACCCTGCTATTACACTGCAAACTCAAAGTAACCCAAACCCCCTCCTACCTGAGCTCACTTCACCATGTTCACTGAACCTTCCCTTTGACTTGATTTCAGTCTCCCTCCCTGCCCCCAACCAGCCTTTCCACAACTCTCTTACTGAATTCATCAGCCTTCTGCCTCCCTTATCCCCTGCCCTTGTTGTCCACAGCCCCAAGGTTCTGGCATTTTTTCTTTCCCTGTGGCCACTGAATGCGGAGGAGGCAAATCACTAGCTACCTGATTCCTCCAGCTCAAGTCACAAAACAGCCTAGATGACAGATAGAGTCACTGTCCTGTCTTTGGATCCTTTCCCAGGTTGCATTCTGGCAATTCCATCCCCTAAATCATTCTGCTTTCTCGACTTTTCTTCATCTTCCTTTCTACATCTTTAGTTTAAGCTCTCATTCCACCATGCCTCAGGCATGGATATAACCTCAGTGTGCCACCTTCTCTTCATGCCTCTGCCATGCCCCTGCATTCTTGCCTGAAATTCCCCGCACTTCCTTGCCCACCTGAGAAACTCTTCCTTCATCTCTCATGACCAGTCAAAGCATCACCCACTTTTTTCACATCCATAGCAGAAAGAAGTGCTCTTTTTCCCTTTGTGCCACCGTGTACCTTACATGCTTCTATGTGGCCCTGTCCTTGCAATGAAGCCTTTATCTTCCAGTCTGGTCTATGGTTTCCTTGAGGGAAGTGAGCCTGTGATGCTCTTCGGACGCCTATGACCTAGCATGATTCTAAAATTCAGAATGTTTATTGAAGAAAAAATAACAAATGAACTAATCCATTGATCCAGGAGATTCAAATTAGGCTAGTTTTGTAAACTTTATTCTCATGTCTGACTTTCTTTGGACAATATTAATAGGATTCCTCTCAATTCTAGTAGTAGTCACATGTAGTATAGAGTTTTCTTTGCTGTGTGACAATCATCAAAACACAAATCACACACATGCAGTGAAAACATGACCTGGACTCCATAGGTTTCCTAGGCACAGGAGTAATTTCCTAGGACATTGCCTTGGTGACATTGGTGGTATCCTTTCCCTTTGCAATGGCTTCAGCATTGAAGTATGCCTATCTCTTGAGATGCAGTCATCATTTGTCTTGTGTCGTAATTACACTTGAAAAAATAGGTCTCCTTAACCAGACCGTATTTATCCCTATTTTTACTTTCATTATCCCTAGAATCCTTTTCCGTGTCAAGCCCTTATCTATCCCTGTAGAGCCAACTCAAAGGCTGCATTCTTTATGATTCTCTGCCAATACCCCTAAAAAGCCACAATAACAGATACTCTTGTGCATTCTGTGTTAAGACATCTGTACTAGTTCCGCTTTGAAACTGTCAAATCTTCCCTACTAAGTGAAGTATGGAAATTACTTAGGTACTCTTTGCTTCAGTGCAATCTACTACCAAATGGAAGAAGTGACAGTAACCTGCGAATGTTGGTATAAAGATTATAAGAATCACTATGTGGACATGTAGACTTTGGAAGTTGTAAGACTAGCACAACGCATTTCGTTAATGGACAACTATAAGGCAGCAAACAAGAAAGGCAAAACCTCAGGATGTGGGCACTTTAAAAGCTAAAAATGACTTTGCCATTGGCAGATGGAAAGAACATTGATGCCTGTGCCCTGGGTTGCATTGCTGGCTCTGCCTCAAATGAGTTGTGTGGCCTTGGACAAGATGCTTATTCTCTTTAAAGGGAGCCTTTCTTCATGTGCAAAGTGGAAATAATGAAAATCACTTTGCAGAGTTATTGGAAAGATTAGAAATGATGAGGGTCAAGTAGCTCGACCCAGGCCAGTGCAGTAGGTGATGAATAATAAATGGAAGATGACTTAGCTATAAGACTGGAGCAGCGATGGCTGCCAACATCACCTTATCATCTCCCTCCCCAACTTGGAAAATGGAGGTGCACTCTTTGGGTAAGGGATGGCATTGTGTGACTTGATAGGATTGAGAGAAAATGCTAGACCCAGGAAGCGGAATTCTATCCTGGGATGAGGCACTGTTGACCAAGACAAGTGTCAAGATCTTACTTTAGAAAGCTGCTTTGCAGACAGTTGAGCTGCAGGATTCTCTGAGTCATGGCCGAGAGCAGTCTAGAGTGTCATATGGGGCTTCTTCAGAAGATATTCTTGGAGGCTCAGCGATGTGGGCTCAGAAAGAAGCTCCAGCGTGCAACATGGTCAGGAGGTGGGAGAGGACAAATTCCTTACGTATCAGCAAAATGAACCAGCTCCTTCACTGTGCCAGAATCTCCTCTCCTCTGTGTCTTCTGGAATGATCTCCCTCAGGGATCCAGGGACAGGAATTAGTAGTAATAAGTACTAATGGGTAATAATTAGCAGTGCTTTAATACCAGCAATGGCAGGTAGCACCCTTGATGACGCCATGGTTCAGGTCTATGTGTGGTGTATCCTTTTATATGCTGTGCTACTGAGTTCTTCCAGGATGGGCCCAGACTGCCCCAGGAGGCAGGCTGTGGCTGGCTCTGTAGCAGGCCCCACCTCCTGCACCAAAAATATATACAACATTTGATGAATAAGGATTTTTTTGAAAGTTGGATTTACAGTATTTTAATTTCCAAAGCTTCTGTATTTTCATCTCTCCATGGAAATAATACTAGCACCTTCCTAGCATACTTGAAGGGATATGTGAGATATATTGGGTGGGTGGGAAGTATCTACCACTGGGTCCTTTATAAAGAAAAGAGATTGTCTTATTGTGCTGGTGGCTGGAGGGTACAAACATGATGGTGCTTACTTCTGGCCAAGAGCCTTTCTGGCCATGTCACAACATGGTGGAGAAGCAGAATGGAGGGCCGGGGAGATGGCTCAGTGGAATAAGCGCTTCCCTGGCAAGTGCAAGGGCCTGAGTTCAAGCCCCAGCTCTGCAAAAAAAAAAAAGCAGAATGGAAGTAGCAGCATATGGATGGGGCCATGATATTGAGTGGGCTCCCTTTATGACATCCTGCTTTGCAAAATGGTTTTATCTGTTTATGAAGCTGGAACCCTATGACCTGTTTACCATCCATTACTGTTTTGAATGCACCATCACCTGAACACCATCACAAAGTGGCCAGGCTTCATGTACAAACCACATCCAAACTACATGAATAAAGTTGTACAGAATAGCTCATATGACATAGGCAACTCATCACCTGGACAGGTAAGCCACTTTGGATCTCTATGAGAAACCTGTGGAATTTGAGGTGTGCTCCAGTTTCTACATCTTCTGGATGAGAATATGGATGGCTGGAGGGTATAAGGGTTTCCCAGGCATATTTCCAGTTGTCTAGTGGATCCTCTGCTGCAGTGTGCATGACCCCAGATGGGTTAACGTTATTTTCTCTTTTGTTCAAATCTATAGCCAGAGTCCAGAACAGACTTTGCTGCATAATGAGGGCTTATCTAATATCCAATGAATGAATTCCAGTGGTCATTGAAGTGTAAATAAAGATAAGGGGAGGTAGAATGTTACTGAGGGGGGGGGCTCCTACTGGGAGAAAATAATCAAGGAATCTTGCCTGAACCCAAGAAGCATGTGAAAATCGTCACACAAATTTGAGGACTAAAGTAACTTATTGAACAACATAATACCTCAGAATTATTGTTCAAAATGTTTCCAAGTGGATTGGAAAGAAAAGAACCAGAAGGCACTCGATTTCTTGCTGAAAAATGTTTTCCTCAAGTTTTGTTATTGAATGAGCTATTTTCAAAATAATTGATTTATGTATTGATTGTCTTGAAAGCCTTATATTTCCTATCTCATCTCACCTTCGAGTCCTATCCATGGAGCCCAAGATAGAAATTTAGCATGTCTCACTGTACACTGCAACCAACATCAGCCCCGCCTTCTGACATGCTCAGCTTAAAACAACAGTTGTACATACTGGTATTTTCATGTTAATTCTTGTAGAGCATGCAACATCAGTGCAATTCTAGGTAGAGCACTTTCTATGCATGCTGAGAAACAGAGTACAATGATGGTAGTGAAGGCAATACACTAGGAAGGGGATGATTCTATTAGCAATATAGATGTAAAGTCTAGAACCTTCCTGGACAAGAGACTGAGCAAAAAAGCCCCTCACAATCACTCCACTTCCTTCCTGTGTGTCTAGGTACATGAAGCACACTGAAGCAAATCTGATGGCCAAGAAAGCTCTTTCGATGAGCTATTCCTTGCTTCCTTGGATTGTTTTCTCTTTTTCCTCCCTCAGTTCTTTTCTTCTCTACCCACAAGGATTTTTCCTTCTTTCGGCAGTCTTCAAGTGAAAATAATAAAAGAAAAAGAACTGGAATTTACATAATCCCTTCCATCCAAGGTCTAAAAGCGGTTCACCCATCTATAAACTGTTCTCGCAACACTCCTCTGAATGGGCCTGTTATTGTCATCATCCTCACCATTATTTGTATTTCCAGTTGCAGTTACATCTTTTACTGCTGAAACTTTAAGCTAATACCTCATTCTTGAGCAATTTTAGCCCCTCAGCATATGTATAAAAAAGGCTTAAACCGCCACCTCACATTTTTCGATCGTGCCACATATTGCATTACAGTCTCTGGACCTCTGTTTAATTTTATCCTTTAAAAATATATTAGATCCTTGTATTGTGAGAGTACTGCAGGATTGCTGAACAGAAGGTGCAGTGAATGCAAAAAGAGAACAGAATCAAGCATAAATATCTTCCAAACTAAAAGGGAAAAATGGAAAGCAACTGTCAAGCAAATTGATTTGAATTGCATAAGAATGGGATTTTTAAAAAAAAATGACTCGGGATATGAACTATTTTTTCTAACAGCTTCAACTTGGCAGATGACACTACCTGTCTCTTTCTAATATTTTCCAGCCTTTCAGGTTCCAAATTTGTATTGGTTTCACAATTTTTAACATCTCAAAAATGTTTCCACCTCACCGCATCCCTTTAGTCATTTCACATATCCCATGACAACAAGGCCTCCCATGAGAATGACCTTGAAATGGTATGAACACTTGCAAGTGATTTATTTTAGTTTTTTCTAATTTTGCTGTGGTGAGGATCCAATCCATGGCCTTACAGGTGCGAGGCAAGTGCTCTACCACTGAGAAACATGTCTAGACCTTCAAATGTTCTCTTTTAATAGCTCCAACAGTCAGTTCATTCCTTGGCCCGCCATCTGATTCATTTTGACACAGATTGATATCATTCAACAGCCCGGATGCTGAATCTTACATTTACCTCATCTTCTTCTCTCCCTCATATTTCATGTTACATGGAATTCTCTTTCTTCTCTCTGTATCATAGCTGCCCTGTTATCAGATAATCACTCTATCAGTCAGATATTTTCTCATACAAACACCAACAACCACATGAGCTGAGTGGCTTACTGAACATCTGCCTCTTTTGTAACTGTAGTACAATATAAATAATGTAAGTTCTTTAATTTTAGCCATTTTAAGTCTACAATTCAGTAACATTAATTATATTCACAGTACTATGCAATCAATGCTACTATTTCCAAAGCTTCTTCAGCTCTTCATACAGACACTGAGCCCATTAAGGAGTAACTTTCCATTTCTGTCTCCGCCAAGCACCCAGTAACCCCTATTCTACTGTTTCTAGGAATTTACATGTTATAAATATTTCATGCAGGTAGAATCACAGACTATTTTTCTGTGTCTATAAATAAATGTTTATTTTTCATGCATCTACCAGTCAGGTGAGGTAGCACACCTTTGGTCTGAGATGGAAACTAGTTCACACTGTTCCACCTGTCTATCATCCTCTTTGGATGTACCTGGTGATACAAAGTGTGAGAGTGGAAAGAAACATACAAGACCTCTAAGGGATTTTGCTCTGAACTGGTACAGTGTTACTTCCATACCTCTCTTGCTGGCCAAAGGGAAGCATTGACCACACCCACAGTATAGGAGCAGGCAAGAAAACACCACTGTTAGTGGATGATTGTCAAATTATATAAAAGTGCATGAAGAAAGGCAGAGCTCAGAATTGAAACTATATCTTACACTATGACAATATAAATTCTGGAGTTGGGTGCATGATACTGTACAACTTTGGAGCCATAAGACATTATTTAAAAGGGTTTTAACCTTTCTGAGCCTTGTTTCTTTATTAGTAAAAGGGGCATAGTACTATTACCCATCTTATAGCAAGTAGTGATTATTTGCTGAGATTTTCTACCTTTGCAACAAAACATAGCAAACAGCATTATTATCATCCTTAAAATGTAGGAAATAGACAGGCAATCAAATGGAATAAAGCTAGCACCTTTGATTTGAATTTAGGAAAGTTTAGAAGAGGTTATTTGAAACCATGAGAATTCTGAAAGAAACGTAGAATTGTAGACTAAGTCCTATTACTATTTGAAGTACCAGTGGCAATCATTTTGTCCATTCATTCTGCCTTTTCCTGTAGCAGAAGAACTCTCCATTCAATAGAAACCTAACCCGGAATCCTGGTGCTCAACTCAGTCTTGTGCCCTTTCAAGTAGAGCTTTCCCACTGGTATGTGTCTCTCTCTCAGGTTGCACTCCATCACAGTTTGCAAACTACTTATCAAAGCCCCTCCTTCTTGCAGATTAACCATAAACAAAGCAAGAAATTCAACTGGGTGATAGGATTTGCCCCCCACTCATATAGCTAATCCTGGCACAGAGTAGACCCTCTCTTCCTAGGTCCTTGTCCATGCTGTGCCAACATCTATCGACATTCACAGGTTTCATTGGCTAGTGACAAACTCTTCTGCCTTATTTGACCTCATATTTGCTTCCTCAGTTTGTCCTCAACTCAGAAATATCATACTGGTAGGTAGCACTCATATTTGTTGGCCAGAATTATGCCCATTTGAAGACTACAGGTATGATACTGGTGCAACGAAGCAGATCTCTATAGCAAAAAGGAGATGAAGAGGAGGTGAAAGTACATGTATTAGGTATAGGCGTACACACAGACAAAACATGGAAATATATACATACATATTCACTTTTATACAGATATACTCATATGTATATAGATATACTTATATGTGTGTGTATATAAACACCATTCTGTAAATTTGAAGCATAATGTGGTATATTAGAGAGATACACAATGGAAGTCAGAACTGTACTATTTAGTACCTGTGAGGCTGTGGACAAATTCCTCAGCATCTCTGCATCCAATGTCTTCTGCATAAAATTGTCTTTTGGTGTTGTTTTTTTTTTTATCCTTGAACACCATTTGTGCCCCTCTGCACATCCCAGCTATGTGAGACAACTGGCAAGATCCATCTCCCAGTATGATTTAAGTATGAAGTGCTCCCCAAAGCTCATGAATTGGCAGCACTAAATTCACTGATGGGCTAATCCCTTGGTGGGCTTGTTGCTGGATGTGCTGTTAGGGAGTGTGGCTTGGCCAGAGGAAGTTGGTCACTCACGACTCTAATGGCTATACCCCGTCCCCAAGCCCTTTCTCAGGTTGCCTTTCTTGCCATCTCTCTCTCTGCTTCCTGACTGCCAGGGGTTGAGTGGTTCTCCTTCACCATGCCCAAGGCTCCTGCCTTGGAGGCAGCTGCCCATGCTCAGACCTCTGAATCCGGGAGCCAAGCGAAACCTCTCCTGCCTTAAATTACAGGTGTCAGGCACGTATTTTGTCTCCACAGCAGAAATACTGATTAATACCCCTCCTTTAGAACAAGATGCTACCATGCTGAGAGAGGACCATATTGCTATTTCCTGGAAAAATACCTCTGTGAACATCTGGCCCAACAATTGCTCAGCAGTGGTGGAATATGGCAGCCTTTAGGGGCATCTAGGTATTGAACCACTAAAATATAGCAAGTTCAATGAGGAAATGGAGTTAATTTAATTTAATATACAAGTGTGTATGCTTTTATCAAGGCACTTTGCATCAAATTCAGGGCTTTTACGTAGAGCTACCTCCCCAGTTGAATTTTTATTTGTCCATTTTGAGACTGGATCTCACTAGATATCTGGGCTAGGCTCAAACTTGCAATCCTCCTCCTTTAGTGTCCCAAAATGCCAAGGTTATAGGAGCACACTACCATGTCCAACTAATTTTATTTTATTTTATGAATTTAAATTGAGACAACTGTAGATCTAGAGACTACTTTGGATGTTCTGAGCCAATTAGAATGCTGTTTGAAATTTTTATATTTAATGCATCAAATAACTCATCCTCACAGATATGGACAGGAAAATAAAAGGCAGGCTTTCATACTGTGTATGTCAAAACAGTCAGAAACAAATGACATGATTTGAATTACTCCTCTTCCTACTCTTCATGGTGAGCAATGGACTATTACCACCTGCACACCAGGACTTTATGACTCTCAATAATTTTCCCGCAGTTTCTGCTCTGCAGCTTGTGTGAGCTCTGTATTGCTTACTTACACCTTTTCAGCAGCCCTTACTTGACTGATAAAGCTTTAATTACTTTTTACATAACTTTAAGACATTCTTCTCCAGGCCCTGCTTTGTGAGACATAAATTGATCACTTATTCAACATGATGTCTTTCAGTCCAATAGCATTTATCTCCACTTGTACTCAGAGATAAGTGCATGTATTGATGGACAGCAACATCTTACTAGGTAGCAGAATCAAAGGGACTCAGTAAGCCACTGAGAAGAATAAAGCAGTGAAGGAAAGAAAGGCTGTTAGAGTTCATGCTGTTAGAGATACACATCACAAGATGGGAAGGGGATGATATGGGTGAAACATAAAACAACAGTACCACAAATCCAAGTAATTAACTGAACACATGCACATTCTACAACCTATCCATTTCATGTCTAGGTATATACGAGACAAAAATGTACAGGTTTGTTCACCAAATAACACATGCAAGACAAGTAATAACAGCACTATTTAACAATCCCAAATTGGAAACTACCCAAGTGTCCACCAGTGGTAAAACTGATAATTAAACTGCTATGCAGTCACAGAATGACTACTATATCAATGAGAATAGAAAGATCAAAAACACTGTGCAATTTGAGTGACTCCAAAAAATTTTATGGAAAAGCATTCGCTCATACTTTGCAATATATTTATGTAATATTTCAAATGAAATTATATTATTTTATGGTGTTAGGATCAGAGCAGTAGTTATCCCAGAGGACTTATTTGGCTAACAGGACAGGAGGTTGTCAGGATACTGGGAATGTTTTCCTTCTTTATCTGAATCCCGCTTATACTTATTTATTGCTAGACGGCAAATTACCTCAAAACAGCTGGGCATGGTGGCACACTCCTATAATCCTAACAGTCAGGAAGCTGAGGCAGGAGGTTTGCAGTGAGTTCAAGGCCAGCCGGGCTACATCAAAAAGCCCCTGCCTCAAGCAAACAAACCGACAGAATAAAATGAAACCACAGATATTCATTATCTCACATTTCCTGTGATTGAGAAACTTGGCACAGCTTACGTGGGCGTCTCTCCTGGAAGATCTCGCACAAGGCTGCAATTAAGGTGTTGTCCGGGGCTGTGGCTTCATCTGAACCTCAACAGGGAAGGAATCTGTTCCTAAATCCTCTCATGTTCAAACAGGATTGTTTCTCACGGGCTGTTGGAACAAGGGCCGAAGTTCCTCACCCGTCCTTTGGCGCCTTGCCCTGTGGGCTGAACCAGAAGGTTGAGAGCTTGCAGAGGTTGGTAGCTGGCTCCCTTGAGAGCAAATGAACAAGAGTGCCCGAGGGAGTGAGCACACAGTATGCAAGGCAAAGACTGGTGAAAGCTGACCTCAGATGTACTGTCCTATCACTTGTTCTGTATTCCCTATATTCCTGAATCAGTAAGTACAGCCCATATCCACTGAGCAAGGGTCAAGCAAGATCTGAGCACTGCAAGGTAGAAATTACTAGGAGTCATCTTTGTGGCTGTGTAATGCATGTATGTCCTCTTTCTAAAATGTGACAAGCTGTACCGTTCAGCCTTTGGTACCTCTGCATGTACATTGTACTTAAAGTTTTGGTTGACTGAATGAATAATTAATGAACAGGATCTATGCTTCTCACAAAAGAGACCATCAACCTTCAGGTAGACTTTCCCTAACTGGAAGTTCTTAAATTCAAAAATAAGAGCCTGCCTTCTAGAAACACAGCTCTTTCTTCCAACCCGCCCCTGCCAGCTGGGTAACCTTTAGCTTTCTTTGTCATTATCCCTCTTCTCTGGTCACTGTGCATAGTTGTGTTCACCACTGCTCCGAAGACCCACGAAGCCTGAAGAGTCAAGGATTTCTGTCCAGTTACAGTCATGGAAACTGGTGTTTCTTGTGCTGTAGAAAAAGAACAGGGTCCTGTGTTTAGATTGTCAGAGCAGAGAAGCCTCCAAAAAATTGAAGAATGAAAATTGTATTAGTGAAGGTGGCCCCCTAGTAATGATGCATGTCAAAAGGACCAGAAATGAAGATTTCCTTAGTAAACAGCAGAAAAATGGCTGCGTACCAAAACTTCATATGTACGCTTATCATGCATTGTCCTTGTAATGTATTGCCTAGTTCTAGTCACTTCATACTTTTAAGGACCTGTGCCCACCACTGTGAATATGAATAGAGAGCAAAAGAAAAGGAATTAACAAGAAAGTCTGTCTCAGGTGCTGAAAATAAAACAGTAACTTTGTGAAAGCTTGAGAAATGTTAGCAAAGAGCTACATGTGCAAATGCATTACACTTAACACTATGCAAGAAGCACTTTGGGTGAGCCAGTGAGATAGCTCACTGGACTAAGCACCTGCTTTGGCAAGCACAGGGGCCAGGGTTCGATCCCTGGTCTCACATCCCATGCCGGCCCCACCCCTAGGGGCACTGAGCCAGCCACTGAGTCTGGGCATGGTGATGAATACCTGTAACCCCAGCACTGGGGAGGCTGAAAACAGGAGGATCACTATGAGTCTGAGCTGTGTACTGAGACCCTGTACCAAATACATAAATGAAAAAAAGAAGAAGCAGCTCTTTGACTATTTCTCATTAACCATCCCATTTTTCTTTGGTTTGTTTTAAATCATAGCTGGACTGACCAGCAGTGGAGCACAGAGCAGTGCTTTCTCATGGTATTTATCTCGGCCTGTGGCAGTGCCTTTAAGGAAAGTATTTATTCTGCTTGTTTTTAGTTTTCATTCCCTGTTTTTGGTTGCACTGTCATTTCAATCTAAAATGATTTCTAAGAAATGCTGTTCCACATAGGGGTTCTTTAGAAGGCGTTCTAAAGAGTCTTCCCCTTAATAATCTAACAATTATTGCTGACACTCAGCTCTCCCTTGCACTCCTCCCTTGGTCCCCTAAAGAGGCCCTTGCTTCCTACCACTTGGGCTCCTACCAGCCTTCCTCAGTATAGTGGCCAGAAGCATCTTTTTAGAACTTGTGTCACATATTGTCTCTTTTCTGCCAGAAACTTATATCTAAAGCCAGCCCATCTCAGTGGCCTAACAGCTTCTGAATAATACGGCCCCTGAACCTCTCCAGACCTTCCACCCTGGAACTCTGCCCTCTCCCCTACAGGCTCACTGGGCTCCTGCTCTGACTTGATCGTCCTTGATAGGTGCCACAGAAGCCTCTGTACTGGCAATCCCATGTCCTGATCTCCTACACATTGTCACTCAGATGTCAGCCCACCCTGCAACACTCGCAGATCCTCCTTTCCACCACATGACCTTCAGTATGCAGTATTTTACATATACACTATACACTTGTCCCCATTTATCCACAGTTTCACTTTTCCAGAGTCTCAGTTATACATGATGAACCACAGTCTGAACATATTAAAGGAAGATTCCAGAAACAAATAATGCGTAAGTTTTAAATTGTGTGCTGTTCTCTGTAGTGTGCCGAAATCTCACTGGTCTATCTGTAGCACCTGGAATATGCCTCCTCCTTTTGACTCCTGTGCCTGCCTTCTATATTCCTACCAATCTGTCACTCAGTAGCTGTCCTACTTGTCATATCAGCTTTAAAGTATCACAGTGCTTGCATTCAAGGAACGTGTAGGTTTTGGTTCCACTCGTAGTTTCAAGCATCTTCTGGGGGTATTAGAACATATCTCCCACAGATAAGGAAAGCCTACTGTTTTGGGTAGCTATTCTTACTGAATATTTTCTTTGTCTAGACAGTGAAAGCTAGCAGATTAAGCATGTCATGGTCTGTTTTATTCAGCCAACATGGATTCTTAGTCGTACCTCTGTTGATATTCTGTACTAGATCGAAATATTTATTATGGGGACTGCTGTGTATATTATAGGATGGTTTGCAGCATACCTGGCCTCTACCTACCAGCACCTGTCCTACTTATGCTAAATACATATGTTTTCAGACATTGCCAAATGCCTCCTATGGAGGAAAATCTCTCCACACTGAGAATTTCTGGTGCATCCCAAATGGATGGCTTCAGACTGATGCTCATTAAATATTATTGAAAGAATGCATGAAGTGAGACATGTTTAGCATCACATGTGTGTCCAATTTGATTTTTACCCCAAGGGACACTGTTGCTTTTTATACATCTTAAATATAAGCTAAGTACCATTTTTACCCTCTAGGTAAATAAGTAGTTCAAAGGCCAAAGACAACATTCATTCAACAAAAAGTGAAGTAAATGGACACAAATTTAGACCACAAAACACAGATGTGCAAATAAAACTCTCTTGGCAGAAGCTTAAAAATTCAATGTCAGACCTGAGTTTTACTGCAGAGGTTAAAGAAAATAGAATAAAATAAATGGTTTGAAGTGATACACTTTCATCAAAATGTTAATTTTGTTAATCACTATATCAATTATATAGATTTCACGCTTATTCGCCTAATATGCTTCACAATGAAAACCATAGACTAAGCCCAAAATACCTTTAAGTAATATGTGAATTAGACATTGCTGAGAATTCTGGTTTCTCCATCAGTTCTATTCAACTCATTAGTTGCATGTAAGCTATTTAATTCTAAAACAGAAATTATAATATACTTTAATCCTTTCTTTTTAAAATTCAATATGCACTCCACAATGCAATACCAATCGTGGCTTCAAATTATTCTTTGTAGTGAAGTGCTTTTAGTCCAAGATGCTGATTGAGTCCTCTCCTTTTCCCTAAATTGATTAGGTTTTTTTTTCCTCCTCCACACCAAACTCCAAAGGCCCATAATTAATGTTACAATTATTTTGACCCTGGTCCCAGCCTTGTCTCTACACTTCAGCCTGTGCTTGTATAACACAGTCTTGGTGTTATGTTTGGTTGGTTGGTTGGTTGGATTTGCTTTTGTGTTTTTTTGTTCTACTTTGGTCACAATTGAAATATACTAAGCAGTGGATAGTTTAGATGCTTTCCCTTGCTTGATAAGGGAGATGTGTTCAGTTTCAAACCCATTTGACCCCCACGAATGCCTATTGTTTTAAAAATAAAGCTTTCCAATTCTTTAGGAAAGATGGTGGTCTGATTGTGCATGGCAGCTAACAAATGTACATAATGGCTTCATAAAATCATTGCTTACTCCTCATGCTTCTGTGAGTTGACTGGTCTCATCCAGATGGTTCTTGCTGGGGTCTCTCATGTCGCTGCAGTGAAATGGCAGCTGTGGCTGCAGCTATCCAAAGGCTTGATTGGGCCAGACATCTGAGAGTTCATCGTCATTCCTGTGCTGTCGCCAGGCCATGGAGAGTTGGTAGAGTCAGGTCTGGCCAGGCTTCTCTTTGTCTCTCCACACTGCTTCCACACATAGCCAGCTTGCTCCCAGAAGGGGTCCCAGGGATGATGGAGTTCTTACTTTAGGACTGGCTTTCCTTAAAGTGACATTGTGAGGTAACAAGGCTTCCAGGACTCTCCTGACCAAGACCTGGAAATCATGAAGTGTCATTGCTACAACCCTGTATTGTCAAAAGTAAATCACAGGCCTAGTGCAGGTTCAGGGGGGAGGAGACTACATAAAGGTATGAATCTCAGCACACTGGTGGCAAATCTTGTCATGTATGCCACAGTGGATGCACACAGCCATCTCTGTTGGCACATGAGCCAATCACCCCAGCAGCCAAGCATTGAATATCAGTTGTTTTTTTTTCTGAACTAAAATCTTAGTATTCATATTGAATTGGAATGTTGACACTTTGAGATAAATAAGTGAATATGGGGTTACAGTTTGGGCATTTGATCTCTAAAAGTTTCTCTATCACTGTTCTACCACATATGGTTAGTTTGAAAGTGTGATGATTAACTGTTGTGTCAACTTGCTTAAGATATGCCCAACTGAGGGGCTTACCATAATTCTGAGTGTGACTGAATGGATTTACTAAAAATGGCAGACCCACTTGGGCATGGGAGGAACCAACAAATAGGCTTCCAGCTTGAATGGTATAAAAAGAACAAAGGAGGAAGGCTCTCTTCTGTTTCTTCAGAGAAGTAACTGTCTTTTTGCCTTTGCCTTGGGCATCTGTCCCCAGCTTTCAGTGCAAGCTCCTCAGCCTTCTGTTACACTCTTGAGTCTCCTGATGGGGACTCCCAAGGGACTCTTCAGGGAGCTCCAGGCCTTCAAATTTCAACTGGATCCTTCCTATCTGCTATATGCAGACAGACCTTTTGCACTTTTCCATCCCTGACTTTGCAAGTGACCACTGAAAGCTAACCTTTTAAATCCATTTGTGTGTGTGTGTGTGTGTGTGTGTGTGTGTGTGTGTGTGTGTGTGTATGCATGCATGTGTGCAATATAATCATCCAGTTTTTCAGGGTGAACTCTTTAACATATTGCTTAACAAGGATCTGTCCTTAAATTCTCTTTACTTCTTCCTTTGACTGCTAAACGGGTAGTCTTTTTGATTGGCAAGACAACTCCTTGTTCCAAAGGGAAAATGGTTGTGGAGTAGACATGGTAGAAATGGTAGAAGCCAAGCTATTGTTACTGCCCAAGGGGAATCTTTAATTTAGCTCCATTACATCTCTGTTACTCTGATGGCTAGGGCAGCTTCATTTTGTGCAGTTTCTCCACAGCTTCTCTTAAACATAACTGAGAACAACAGATAATCCAATCCCTCTACTTTACAGATATCAGAAGAGAGGCAAGCTTCAGCGGGAGTGGGTAGAGTGTCGATGCTTCATCTAGTCCAGGATCGATCACACTTAGCTGTAGTATGTTGACCTTTTCTGAAAACTGTCATTTACTAGACATTTCCATACTCATCAACCAGTGGCTTCAGTACCTGTTGGGAACTGGCTCAGTGGCTAACTGGAATCCCTGTTCAGAGAGCTGCAAAGATCAAGGAGATGAAGCATGAAACCCCCTCCCAAGCAGAGTCCTGTTGTAACTTTTCTGAAACTAAAGGGAGCACTACTTCCAGCAGCATTTTGAGCAGTAGCTGAGGCTGACACTCTGGGCAGCTGCTTATCATGTCAGAAAAATCTCACCACATCCATAGTTTCAAATAGAAGCAAAAAGTAGAAGGCAAACAAGCGGCTTCATCACAAAATACCCTAAGACTGAGGAAAAAAAAGGCCTTCCAAGCAGAGTCATCAGAAAAATGCTGGGTTTTGCTTCCATCCACAGTAGCTGCCCACCAGCAGAGAGGTTAAGGGCTGACATGCAGTAGCTTGCAAAAAAGAATATTTTCTAAATTCTTTGAAGGACTCTGAAGTGCAGGAAAAAGAAAGAATCTTGTGTGTTCCCATATGTACTTTAGAAGTGAGAGTTCAAACACCCCTTTCATGGAACTTTACCACCTTTCTTTCCAAATAAAACTATTACACATCAATGTGTTGAGTTATTTTAGAATGTCATCTTACAGCTTATAAGAGCCCCAAATTGCCTCTTTATTTTACTTTGTCAAATCTAGCCTTTCATTCTGGGTGTGGTGGTGCATGCCTATAATCCCAGCATTTGAGAGGCTGAGGCATGTGGATCCATACAAGTTTGAGATCACCTCGGTTACACAGTGAGTTCAAAGTCAGCCTGAGCTACATAGCAAGACCCTGTCTCAAAAAACAACCAACTTTTTAGCCTTCACAGATTTTCTTATTTCCACTTTTTAAATTTAAAATTCTACAGTTAACTTGTTTAATCTTAAGTCAGACTCTTGAATGTGAACATAAAATATCTTCCTAAATAGTTTTCTTTTTGATATTTATTTTGTTTCATTTTCCCAATCTCCTAGATAATCTCAACACCCTTCACAACTCTGTTAAATTAACATCAATCTCTGAGTTGATTAGGACACCTAATTAGTTTATCTACAAGGGTAACACATAATAGTCCATGCTAGTATGATTACATAATGCAGTATTAAGATTAGTATTAATGCTATACTAAATATAAAATGGAAAATGCAGTTAAAGAGAATTACCAACTGTATTACTCTAAAATATATAGAACCCACCTATCGCTTCATTGTTAGAGAGATTTTAGGGCTGTAGAGGTAGCTCAGTGGTAGACTGCTTGCTAAAATTCTGGAGGCCCTGAGTTAGATTCCTGCCCTGTCAGAAGCAGTAAGAGTTAGTACTGAAAATTGTACCTCATTAAAATCTGGATATAGTAATGAATACCTGTCATCCCAGCATTCTAGAAGGCTGCAGTAGGAAGATCAGAAGTTCTAGCAAATTCAGAGACATAGCAAGACCCTCTTTTAAAATAAAAAATAAAAATAAAAAGGACTTTGCTTAAAGCTTACTATCATATCCCCAGTAGTGGAAAAAGAATCTGAGTGTTTTTTCTCACATAGTTTGCTTCCATAGACATATAGTGATATGCTTTATGGGATGTGCTGTCAAAGCATGGCCTGCAACCATGAAGTCAGGGTGTCCCAAATATGCTTCGCAATGGACTGTCAGAAACTGTTGAGACAGTCAGGCACTTATGCCACTGCACTGTCTGTTAATCTGATCGCCAGATTTGATGATAAAAAGATGAAAATATAACAACCATTGTTAATTTGCTATTCTTATTTTGAAAATCTGTACCATATTGTTACTCTGTTTCTGTCTGTTTTGCTATTTTCTTTTGCTTTTGTTTTTGTTTTTACTGTTTAAAATAAAATACAACCAATTTTTTTTAAAAAAGAGAAGAAAAACAATTGAGCAAAGATCTTCTCTAAAGGAATAAGGAGAGAGGAAGCGAAAACAAATTGGACTGGAATGGTTTAGGCTCACCTCTTTTTCCCCTGATGGTCACCACTGTGATTCAGGTATTTAAATGATGTTTTTAACAGACTCATCCATTTAAAAATATTGGCACTAAAATTTGAAATTACTCCTCAAAAGTACAAAGTTTACTTAGAATTTATGATGAAATGCTTCTCTAAATGTGCTTCTAGCTGGATTTTTAAAAGCCTCTAGCTATTTTAGGCCTTCCTAAAAAGAGGTTATCTGCTCACTTGAATGTCGCATCTTCATTCCTGATTCCAATCTTTCTGTTGAGGCTAATTTAAATGTGCTTGAGTCTATTTTTTCTTCCTAGGATTAAAAAAACTCTAAGCGTTCCAAAACATTATGGAGTTAATTTTTCTTGTCTGGTAGGTTATAGTTGAGTAGTTACACGTGAGAAAAAACAAGAAAAGAATGTCTCCAATTTTAATGACACATATCACTTAGGAAATATTTTATTTTAGTAGAGACACCTTTATTCTTCAAACTGTAAAAGTAATACCAATCTAGATTGTGCTTCAGGAAATTCACAGTACATCAGTGTAGATACAGAAGCCTTAAATATAATACGTATATTTTGAAAAACGTTTCCCATTTTCCAAATAACGTGGTATGCACAACCACGCTGCTTCTTGGAGTTATTGACAGAAAAAAATTCTGTGACTGGTGAAGTCACAGGTGGAAGCTATTTTTGAGGAACTTCAAGAGTACTTGTTTCTAAGTTTCCTTTTATTATTGTGGCAGGCAGCATATCAGATAGAAGGCCGGCAAGATAGCTCAGCAGACTAATAGCCTGCTTAGGCAAGCTCAGGGACTGGGGTTTGATGCCCTGCACCACATGCCATGCCAGCCCCACCCACAGTTGTGCTGAACCTGTGCCTGAGTTGAGACATGGTGCCACATGCCTATAATCCCAGTGCTGGGGGGGCTGCAAACAGGAGGAGGAACACTATGAGTCCAAACTGCATAATGAGACCCTGTACCAAATTATATATATATATATATATATATATATAATTAACCTCAGTGAGTTGTGAATTTGTATTCTTAGCTTTGTGCAGCCCTCTTTTTCAATATGGCTAGGACTTGTGTTTGCTTCTGAGAGCCTATGTCAAAGTGATGGGGTCCCTTCCATGACGGTGTTACATGAGGCTGTAACACTCCTCATCTTTCTAGTTTTAATGAGGTCAGTGGCCATTCTGGGAGCCCCATGTGGCAAGGAAGTGATGGTAGACCTAATGCAACTATCAACAATGCACTGAAATCCTCAATCCATAAACTATGGAGTGCAGTTCTACCAAAACCATAAAAATGAGTTGGAAAGTGGATCCTTTCCAATCAAAGTCTCATTTGAGACAACTCTGGATAGTGCCTTCAGCCTTTTTTATTTTTTTAATTGAGAAAGAAATATAAATGAGACAGTTTCACAGCTGATTAATAGGACAGTTTTGATAATCAATACATGGTACATTGTTATCTTCTTAGTGGTTATCCATAGCACAAGAAGCAGAAAGGGTATTCTGTCCAAACACTATTAGTATACGTCTTTCTTCTCATTGAATTAAGTGAAAGTAGCTGTAAACCTATCTTAACTATGTTGTATATACAAATACAAAATGATCTTTCCTTTGTATCCTTTTTTTTGTCCTGTCAGAGATGCTTTCAGCCTTTTGAGAGAATTTGAACCAGATGGCCAACCTAAGTCCATATTTTTGTTGTCCATAGTTTTGAACTGTAAGATAACAGGTGGTTGTTGTGTAAAATCACTGAGTTTGTGGCAATATGTCATACAGAAATTGATAGCTAATAAAACTATGGTCTGTGGGTGATAGAACTATGACAACCCCCCAAGGATATCCACATCCAAATCTCTAGCTGCTGACTTTGCTGATGTGATTAAGTCAATTATGGAGTGATTATCTTGGATTCCAGGCTGGCCCATTGTAATTGCAAGGGGCTTTGTCAGTGAGAGCAGTATGCAAGCAAGTCAGGAGGTGAGTTGCAGATGCTACGCTGCTGGTCGTGGTGATGGAGGAAGAAGCCATCATCCTAGGAACACATGCCTACACTGGAACTGAAAAGTCTCTAGAATAAAAGCAGCACCACTGAAGATATTTTTATTACAGCACAGTAAAACCCAATTCAGTTTCCTATTCTTGAGCAATGTAAGACAGTACATTTGTATTGTTTGCAGCCACTAGGTCTGTGGTTATTTGTTGTATCAGCACTAGAGAGCTAACACAGTATGGTTATTGGCATCTAAGATGAGTATCAATGGTCCATTTGCAGGGTTCATTTGCTATTAGAAGCTACTGTACAAGACCTGTGAGCATCAGCTTTTCTTTCCAGCAGTGAAAAAAATACTGTAAATATGGTACTGTTGAGCATTACTAGGAAATTTGCATTTGTCGTTAGCCTTAAGGGCCTATCCATTCTCTTGCTTATTTTACTACCTCATGATTTGTTCTGCTCCTTATCCTTCATTTTTTTTTTTGAGATAGGATCTTGCTATACACTCCAGGCTGGCCTCAAACCCATGGCAATCCTCTTGCCTCGGCCTCCTGAGTATTGAGATTCAGGCATAATGCCACCATGTCCAGTTTTCAATCCCTCACACTTAGCTTTAACCTTCATTGTTCTTCTTTGGGCTCAAGCCCTTTTAGTCTCATCTTTTACTTTGAAATTCAAGAACAAAATCTATTCATGTCTACTTAAGCAAAGAGAATTTGGGAATAAATATAGTATAGATTTCAGAGAGAGCAGACAAATGGCAACTGTGTTTTCCCACATTTCCCATTTATGATAGCTTTACAGAGCCAGTTCTAGCCTTCAAGAAAATCTTAGGTATGTCCCACAACATGTATTAAACAAGTGCAGAAAAATCTTCCAGCTGTGCTCACAACAATCTATAACTTGTAATTAAAATGTTCAATTGACATATGAGAGCTAAACTCCCAATTAAACAAAGTTCTCCCTTGCCCCTATTTCAGGTCTGGAAAACTTGCAGTGGCTTAAGGGGCATTGCCAATATTTTCTCTATTGTCCAGCATTTTCCTCTAGCTGTCTCTTGTTTCAAATTGAAATGGGGCCAGAATGGTGAGATGGAAAGCTGGAATCTAGCACTGGTGCTCATGTCTGTGAAAGATAATGACAGTTGACGCTCTTGTGAGTGCTTTTGTGTATTCCTGGAAGATTTCTCAGTTGAGTTACACGAGTTATAGCTCCCTTGAGTCAGGCAGAACCCAAGGGCTGGCTACGTCCAATACTCCTAAGCATCTATATCTTTCTCCTGGAAGATGATCAGTTTATCTGGAGGCCTTCATGAAATGACCTCAGGCCCACAACTGTACTGCATCTTCAACATTTTGCCTTTGAATTCACTTGATGCACCTGCATGCCTGGAATGGGACTCGTTTCATGAATACAGCTTCTGCCAGTCTCCTTGGTTCCTTTTTCCAGTTTTTAATTAAGTCTTTAGTCAGGCCTCAGGCAAGTAAAGGGTTAAGAATTCAAAAGTACGGTTTGCATCACCTCCTGTGACTGTCCTACAGCACCCTTCTTTAGCATATGGTGATGATTGGCATCTATTGGCATGGGGCTGCATTTGAATCTGTCTAAATTCATCTTGGCATCTTATAACATATGAACACATATGGCTTTGATCTTTTTTTTTCTTCCTAAGATTTGTTTAGGAAGCCTAAGGGATCTGAAGCACTATGGAATTAATTCTTCTTGTCTGGCAGGTGATGATTAAATACTTACAGATGAGAGAAAACACAAGTGAAAGCTCTTTTGCAGAATGATGATAGATATCATACTGAGAAATTTTACATCAATTATTTTATTTCTAATGGAACAGTGAACAACCAGGGCTGAGAGCGATGGGAATCAACCCTGCTCAGAGTACTGCTGGTATCTGCAGCCTTGACTCTGGTACCCTCCATGAATGTGACTTAGCTCCCAGCCCTCTTCATCTCTGTGATTCTTAGTTCTGACTCTGGAAAGAAAAAATTCTGACTGGCTCATTCCCATACACAGGTCCAGTCAGCTCAGCCCACAGGATGGATTCCTGGGGCCCGTCGGCTGCTTTGGAGAACTCTGGAGGCACATCTGGGCAGAAGCAGCTGGACAGGGCAGACAGCTCCATACTCCCAACAGTGGCCTGGGGGCTGTCTTGCATTTTTTATCTGCTGAATGTTGCCTGTTTCCTGTGACTAGGGACTAAAAACTAGGAAGCCGTACCTTGCTTTCCATTTGCATTGCCTTCTGTATATTTGTCTTGTATCTCTCTCTTAAAAATAGACACCCAGCTTGCCTCCATCTGCTGCAGGAAACATCATTATCCTCATTCTCTTAAAGGCTAGTGGCAGAATTCCTTTGTGAAATAAAGCCAGAATGACAGTGTGTTGGGTGACAGTGCTTTTGACACTGGAATGTATCCAGTGATACCAGATTGACTCCATACTTGTAATAGTGTCCATATACTTGCTGGTGCTGTGAGATCCTTCCTCTTACCCACAGAAGCTGATTTTATTACACTGGTGCTCTGCGTCCTGGGGCTATTGGAATTACCACAAGCCTGGAACACTGAGACTTGTGGGAACAACCATGCCACTGACAGCAGTGTTCCCCCGAACCTTGCCTGTCCTGCATCACCATCACCCTATGAGTCCTGGTGCTTCCTAGAGTTAGCTTACAATTAGTGCAAGGTCCTGTCCCATGGTCCCTCTCTTTCCTTGTCCTTTTCCCTATCTCAAGTCCCACACTGATCTCGAGGGCATCGATAGGACATAATGCAGCCAACCTGCTAAGCCACAAATCAGTGAGAGAAATGCAATCTTCAGTGGCTTCCTCAAAGGAACAGAACTGCAATGGATTCCCTTCACCTTACCCATTTGAGAAATAAACCATCAAAGAAAGTATTTAATTACAAACTCAAGTAGAAAACATCAGCTTCTGTTGAGCAAAATGGCAACTGACCTTTTTCTTATGATACAAAAGGAACAAAGAAAGGAAGGAGGAAAAATATTATAACCCATAATATGATTCTCCCTCAAGGGTTTGAGTCAGTGGAAAGGTTGGTTTACTTGAAGGAAATTAAATAAACCATTAGATTACATTGTTCTGCTTTAGCTAGGAAGCATTCTCTGTTGTGAGAGATATTTTCCAATTGGTGCCTGTCTGAACTACTTACCAGCTCAGAGTCCCAGACGTTGGACTTCTACTGGTGCATGGTGCTGGAAGCACAAGAAATCCAGTGACATTTTTGTTTCATGATGCAAACCCTGAGAAGGTAATGACGTTCCATGAATTGATACAATTTTTAAAAATCCCTTCCCTTTACCAGAAAAGTACAGAGAAATTTTTAGCCAGCAAAGATAAGTGGGCCAAAGGAAAATCAGAAGGGGAGAATCAATTTTGAGAGCAGTGAAAAACAGAGAAGCTGATTGAGTTGATACTTCTAAAACCATTCTTTCCTCACCAAGTTTTATTTTAAGGGACTGGCCACTCGGCAGCACGGATAATACTGCCTGACGTAAACCACCCAGGAAGCTTTCAATTGGATAGTTTATTACACTCGGGAAATACTTGATTTTGGTGTTCTGTGCTGTTTGATTTCCACTTCCCTGGGAACCCAAAGAATATTCATCAACACATCATACATTTGGCTTCGAAAGAAAATTGTCACCGTTGAGTCTGGACTCTGTTGCATTTGGTAAATATGTTTGCTTTTCTCTCTTACAGAAGCTGCAAAGAATCGATACTCCTCACTGTCATTCAGCCTTATCCTGTAAGTGTTCTGTGAGTGAGAGTGCCACGGAATGGCCTTGGGTCTCTGGCCTCCTCCACCCACTCAAGTAAAGCTACGATAAACATCACCTGAGGAAAACAGCATGCATTCACAATACGAGTTCCACAATCTTGATTATTTGTACTTTATACCCCGTATCCAAAAACTATTCACTAGAGAGAAAAGAAAGTGATGTCTTCTAGAATTATCAAGTTTGTCAGTCCTGTGGAACTCACAGGATAACACAAAAGTTAAAACTTGCTTGTGATTTCCAGTTTAAGAAGCCCAAGTTATCTGGGAATTGTAGGATGTTGGAGCATAAATTTTATCCTTGTCACCGTCTGAATAATTTTGTAGAACCCTGCATATGTCAGTCTGCTTTAAAAGAGGTATTGGAGGAAACAGTGGTTGTCAGAATTTCCTTCCATCCACCTTAGCTGGGAAGGTGGAAGATGATTAAAACCATACTCTCTTCAGTTCACATATTTAAAAAAAAACTTTATAATGGTTTCATTTTTATGCCATACAATCCAGTCATTTGGCACTCACAATTCAACGGTTTTTCAAAATTTACTGAAGTATGCAATTCTCACCACAGTCCTGTTGCAGAATGCTTCCTTCTCCCCAAGGAGGTTCCTTATTCCCAGCTTCCAATTTGTTCTGCTCCCATCCTCATTCCCAGGCAACCACTGATTTAATTTCTGTTGCTGTACACTTGCCATTATTTGTGATTTTCATATATCGTCAGGTAAATGAAACTTCATCAAAGCAAATTCCCTTAGAGTTTTCCTAAAACAGTGGACATCAGTATCTTGTGTGGCCTTTAGAAAGAGAGGCAGTGGGCTGGCTGTGTAGCCCAGCAGATAAGCACTTGCTTAGGTAAGCATAGGGGTCAGGGTTCAACCCCTGGCACCGCATGCCACGGTGACTCCACCCTCAGGGCATGCTGAGCCGGCAATGGAGTCCAGGCGTGGTGGTTCATGCCTCTAATCCCAGCACTAGGGAGTCAGAAATCAGAAATTATCATTATGAGTCCAAGCTACGTAGTGAGACCCTGAAAAACAAAAAAAGAAGAAGAAGAAAAGAAAAAGAAAGAGAGGCAGAGATTCCAACCTGATAAACTTCTGTTTTCTTTCCCCCAGAGTGGAGCACATCAACATCAATTACAATACCCTGGAATTTACAGATTTACAGTCTCTATCTTGCAACCATACTCTTTATGCTCTTCATCTCCCATATCTTAAAAAGTTTCCCTCAAGTCTGTGATATATATATATATATATATATATATATATATATATTCCAATAAGACCACAAATAGAACCAACCACCACCACCATTATGTTATCCAGGACCGAACTTTATATGTTAAAAGCTCAGTTTAATATTTATCATGTGTTTTGGCCCTGATGCTTTGACAGAACTTACACACACATTTGGATTTGATGCCTCAGGATGTAAGAGATCCCAGATTGAGATCCGGTGCCCAGCAGTAGAACAAGTGACTCCCATAGCTGCCCAGGATTTCAGTTTTCTCAGCCATTGCAGGACTAGGTGAGGTGACACTGTATCCAGGAGCTCCCTGGCTCTGCTGTTTACGGAGTCCATGGTTCACAATAACATATGCTTCAATATAAAGTACAGCTGGGCTGTAATTGTCATTCTCAGTACTCACACTTCTTAATTTGTTTGTTGTAGGCAAATACATTTCAGCAAAGCCAATGGAAATGCCTGTAATAAGCAAGCGATTGAGCAATTATGAAGTCCTGCTAGAACTCCAAGTTTATATTGTCTTTTTCTGAATTCTCTCTCCCTACTTTGTAACCCATTAGAAATGTAAGATCAGAACCATTTTACTCCAACCCATATTATTTTTGCAATGCATGCTACTATTTCATCCCATGCAGTAAACAAGAAAGCAAATGTAGAGTTTGGCATTCAAGTTTATGGTTGTGTCTTGTGGCTTTTCTTGCCCTTATTACAGATTGGATCTATGAAGATTGTTCACGGAGTGAATACTCATTTCTATTAATGAGTGAATCATGGGACTTCCTTTCTGCAGATAGTCTGGAATTTTCTAAGAGTTTGATAAGCTTTTGCTGCTGAGCTCTATTAAAATCAATGTTTGGCCTCAACATTCTAGAGCAAATATCACACGTTCCTGTGGGCAACAGCCACTCTCCTGCTCACAGTCACTCACTCTGTCTAATCATCGCTGATGGATTATCATTTTGAACTTGATGTTGACCAACCCTTCTCCCTGAAATGCCCACAGCATACTCCAATCTGACCTCCTCCTCAGCCTGGCCAGCTCATTCTCACTATTCACATCTCAGGCCAAATTCTAAGTGCTACTCTGGGTCAGTGCTGTTGACATTGAGGAGAATTCTCTGTAGTGGGGCTATCCTGTACATTATGGGATGTTAGGCAGCATCTCCAAATTCTACTCACCAAGGGCCAGTGGCACATATTCTCCACAGTTGTGACAAACAAAAACAAATGCAGACATTACCTAATGTCCCTCAGGAACAATATTACCCCAATTGAGAACCATTTTCCTGCCTCTGGTCTCCCTTTACTGTGCCCATCCAAAGTGACTTATCCCTCCTCTGAACTGTGAGGACTAATGATCTCAAGTTACTTAGATATATTGAAGTAATGAATGTACATGAATATGAAGCAGAAAGTGAATGGGGAAGGAGAGAACAATTTCTTACTTGTATTTTTAAGTTTGGAATTTTCTACCAGAAAATTTCTTCTTAAACAAATATTAGGTTTCATTTATTTGCTAAACATTCATTTAGCAACCAGGATTGACATACACAAACAGATGACCCGGCAGACTAAGAGAAAAATCCATAAATTCTACTTTTATTACAGACAATAAAAATTAGCATTTTAATTTCTTTTGCAACCTGCTGGCCAGCACTTTTCATATTGTTTGCACTTCTCGTGTAGGTTAAGGACCAACAAAGACAAGAGAGCCAATATTTACACTTTCTGCCACACCTCATGTGTGCCCAGGATATCTCACCATGATCTAACCACATAAGTCTCTTTCCTGGAAGACTCAGGTCAGGGGGACCTAGGAGAAGAGTCTTAGGGTCCCTGAAATTCTTTGATGACAAGTACTTCTAGACTGGGCATGGTGGTTCATGCTTGTGATCCCAGCACTCAGGAAGCTGAAGCAGGAGGAGTACCCCAAGTTCAAGGCCAGGCTGGCCTACATAATGAATCCAAAGCCTGCCTGAACTACATAGTAAGATACTATCTCAAAAAAAATAATTCTAAGAAGATTCCTCACATTTTTAGAAGTATTATTAGACTTCCCTCACCCTACTCCTTTTACTTTTTTTCTTAGGAAAAAAAAATGTAGAGGTACAGAACAATTTCAGAAACAGGAAAATAGGCATCAGCAAACCTTTTCTTCAGAGGTTACCATATAAATTTTGTACCCTACCTCCTCCCAGTCTTTTTAAATATGCCTTGTTAGCTGTCAAGGTCATATCACACATACAATTTTATTTCACATCTTTGTTTAATAAGCATTTTTGCATGTCATCAAAATTTCTATATAAGCACCTTTTAAATGACTGCAAAACATTACCTTGAACTGAGAATGGCTTAACTAAGCCATTGGGCTCTTTCCACTGTCTTCAATATTTTGCTATTTTAAATAATGCTGCAAAGAATATCCTTGTACATAAATCTCCATCTTTTTAGCAGTGTTTCCCCAGAATGGAGTTCGAAAAGGGGAGTTTCTGGGTTAGTGATGGATTTTCCATTTTTTGTACTGATAGGCCATCTTCTTTCCACTTACTATTATTTTTAAGGTAGATCTTTCACTGGAGAGCACCTTCATTTTCCTGGAACTCTGCCTTCTACAGTTTCAAATACCAGAACTTCCTCAACTTCCCAGACAATGCTACCCAAGATGTAGAACGTTTAGACTGTCTACATTTTTCCTCACACTACCAAAATTCAATGGGACTTAGGCTAATTTGCTCCCTCAGTTCCGATATCCCTAAGCTACCATGATTCATATCCCCTTGGATTTCTTCTAGGTGGAAGAGATGAGGGAATTGCTTCACAGCCTCCCACTACCCATCTGCCTTCCCCTTTGCCCCATACACTTGAGGTCAGGTACACACCTCATTCCATAGCATGCGTAGCAGGTGCTATCAGAGGCCAAGACAGACCCCGTTGGCATCTGTCATGCTGATCATGCCAATCCAAGTTCAGAGTATGCTCAACCAAGACAATAGGGAGCAGAAAGAGGAGAGCCTGTGGACAAGTGTCTTGATTGGGGATTAGGATGGAATACGCAAGAAAAGTTGCAAGGGGATTTCACTGGTGTTATTAAACGTTACCCAGTCATGGTCAAAGGATAGTGGGAAGGGGAAGTTGCAGCAGATGCCAACCTCCTCACCCTGGTGCACCTTGGTTGTTTGGGTAGGTTGCTCGGAGACTATTTATGAGGATATTGAGGCAGCAGGACAAGAAGCTGTGAACTTTGCAGTTCAAGCAACTCTCCAGCTATTATTGGTGGGAGCTGGTAGACAAATACCCCAGCTCCCTCTCTCCTTGGACAGTGTAATGCTGACACACATGATCTTCCTCATTTGCTAGGAGAGCCCAGTAGGATAAACTCCAGCAGCCTACAGAAGTGCCTTACTTAACAGTGAACACTTTATGGGCTGTGGCCCCTGCTGTGCCCCTTCCACAAATCACCTTCCCGTGTCTCCTGGAAGCATCTCCCAAATTAATTATTGTTGCCATGTAGCCTGCCTGATGAGAACTCCGAATCAAGTCCCCAAGACAGAACTGCAGGCTAGTCCTTACCAGATACATACCCAATGCCTGCTCTATCCTTAATACTGGAGAGATACAGGATCTGCAATTTGAAGGCCTTACTCTTCAGTTTCAGAAATTAATTTTGTTCATGTGATTTTTTTCAGACTATGTCCTAGTGATTTCTAAAAGATCCAAGAGCATACACTGCTCTAGTGGCCACCTGGGCAAAAGCAAATTTGGAAAGAGGCACAGGGGCTGATTAGGGGTCTACTAATGTTAAAATTAATTAACTGCAGGAGATCTGATTATTCTAAATGGCAATTGCTCATCATTTCTACCACAGGATACAAAATACTTGTGGAATGCACCTACAGGTTACTAAGAATTAATTTACCAAATTTTTGAATTGAGTACATTATGTACTTTTTAAGTAGCAAAAAAAAAAATCTCAGTTGAAACTACTGCCCTGACTGGCTTGCACTGGCCCATCTACAATAACTCTGGCCAGTGGAATATGCCATTGCTATACCAATTGTATTAAGTAGCTTTCAGACATGCAGACTTTTTTTAAAGCAAACCATAATGTTTTAAATATATGTCGATTATATGATGCAGTCCCTCAAAAGAGGCCAAAAAACAGTGCACTTATTGTGAATTCTTAAATTTTTACTGCAAGTTTGTTGATTTCAAATTATATATGAAATATTTATTTAACAACATCAATTATCTTGTTTCTCTTCTGGTCTTCCTAGACAAGCATGTTTGTCAGTAGGGTGTGATAAATAAATATAGTAATGAGGCTTCCCAAAGTGAGCATGCTATGGCTACAGAGGGTAGAAAGAAGAACTCCTAGCTTGGTAAATTCTTCCCTGGAGTGTCATTTACTTTATGGACAACTAACCTTATATACATGTATGATCCCTGGTGATATCAGTGCATTCTAAAGTTATATCAGATCAAATAGATCCCCAAACTAAGTTTAGTTCAATAGACTTTTCTATAGATATAAGGAATCATGTAGGACATTTTGAGAAAATATGGCAAAATATGAAATTGCAACACAAGGATGTCCAGCAGAATAAATTTCAGTATCTGGCATCTGTAACATATTGCAAATATTTCATTTCCCCAGAAAATCTGAAAAAAGTAGGGTCTTACTACATGGAAGTGTGTCATGGAATTAGTAGAGTCTAATCTGGGTAAGTTTATTACCCACACTTCCCCTGTGCTAAACTCATTATGCCAATATAAATAGTGGATGCTTGAAATCATTAAAAGAGAAAAATGTTCTCCTTTCAGCTAAAAAATGGTATATCAAAAGTAAATGAGTCCATCCCTGTAGGATTTCCTTGTGAATCATCACAAAACTCGGCATATAATACACAAATACTGATGAATGCAGCTCTGTTATTCAGCTTCAGGAGTAGGTTTTCTTAAATGCATACTGAGCATGTTTAACTCCGGCGGCGGGGTGTTGAGGACCAGCCAGTCCGAGCTCTTTGCATTTTTTTTTTACGGACAACAGCCATAAAAAATGGCTTGCATGCATGGGTAAGTTAAGGCTCTGGAGAACAGACCATCATCTGTCCAATCTCCTGAGACACTCCTCACAGCAAAGGTTGAGATAGGTATGGAGGAAATCTTCAGAACTCATAGGATTCTCCCAGTATGCAGGCCAAAACTCCACCTGCAGTATACACATATGCGCACACACACACGCACAGACACACACACAGAGATGTTTTTCTCAATTGTGATTTTTTAAATTATAGTAAAATACAATAACATAAAATTTACCACTTAAACTGTCCATCTGAAAATGTACAATTCAGTGACGTTAAGCACATTCAGTCTGTTATACAACCATGTCATCCCGTTCCAGAAGTTGTTTATCACCCCAAAAGAAACACCTCGTCTCCATTAAAGAGTCAATTTCTCTTGCTCCTGGAAACTACTAATCTACTTTCAGTCTCTCTGGGTTTTCCTATTTTGAACATATCACATAAATGGAATCTTACCATTACGGATCTCTTGTGTGTGACCTTTTTCACTCAGCATTGTATTTTCAAGGTTTACCCATGTTGTACCCTATGTCAGCATTTCATTTCTTTTTATGGTAGAGCATTATCCATTGTATGAACAGAACACTTTTTATTTATACATTATAAGATGTTGCTTTTCATTTAATTGACCAAGACTCTTTATTTGACAAGAATCAGTATCCTTTTGATAGTTTTTATTTTATTTGAAATCCAAAGTAAAAGTAATGATGCTTGGTTTTTGTGCCTTGAAATTCATACAGTACTCAGAATTTCAAACCCCTGCATTGATTCTGGGGTCAATTACTAGAACTTGTTCCGCAGCAGTGTCAGCATCTTACAGTATCTACCATCAGTTTGAACCACAAGGCAATTACCAATGTTCAAACATTGTAGTTTGTAAAATAGTTTATCAAATATGATATGCCTCAAACTAAGAATTGACTTCTGCTTTAGACTCAGTACAGAATGTAGTTCATTTTGAAAAGAGACAAGTTCATCTGACAATATACTAAAGTGACACCTCAGTTCATGAACTTAATTTGCCCTATAGTTTTGGAAAAGATAACCACATTTGTGTTCCTGTGGGAAAAATGACTACAGTCTTGTTTGTCACCCAACTCAGAGTTTGTAAACAAAAACAAAATTTGCCAAATGCTTGTTTGTGAAGCGCATGACATGCAAACAAGAGTGTTCATCAACCAAGGCACCTCTGTAGATATCTACTACATGTGAGTCTTCTCTTTAGGCTTTATTGAGATTACACATCAAAGATTCTTCTCAGATGATGATTTCCAAAGGTTGTGCAGCAAAAGCTTCCCCACAACTTCAGTAGCCTTCTAAGTGAATTCTTCCATGGCTCTTTCGATTTCTGGGGAAGAACTGTGCTTCTCACACTCTCACTGCAGTAAGAGGGACAGGATCACAAAGCAGAAAGAACCTATGAAATGATGAGAATATGAATTCAACTTGTATGTCAAGGTTTCCTCCCTACCCTGGCCCAGTAAGATCGCAGGTCAGAAGTTACCAAGAAGAGGTCAAAAACTCAGGTTGCATTTTGCAGAGTACATGTATACATTTGTGTGTTGCATGTATGTACTTGCCTGCTTACATGTCCACATATTGTGAACATGAAAAGCACTGGGATTAGCAATCATTTCAGCCTGACAGTGGCTCTTCTCCACTTCATTAAAATAAGTACTTAGGGCTGGGGAGACAGTTCAACAGTTTAAGTGCCTGCCTGGCAAATACAAGGTCCCAAGTTCCATTCGGGTGCTGCATGCCTGCTGGCACTGGAACCTTGGGTATGCCGTGCAGGCCTGTAATCCCAGCACTGGGGGCTCAGACAAGAGGATCACTACAAGTCCAGGCTGCATAGCAAGACCCTGTAATAAATAAATAAATAAATGAATAAATATTTAAAAAGAAATAAATAGAATAAGTACTTAATGAGCAAATCAGCAAAAATCCAACCTTCAATTTGGCCAGCCCCTCATCTTCCACATATTCAAAACTCTGTCTTAGAAGCAAGGTTCATGTACTGCAGTCGCTATTATTCTAAAAGATTCCTACAAATGTGTTTGATAAGAATGTTGAACATACTGTTGAATAGCTCTGGTCTAGTGCCTAAATCAAATATCCCAGCTCACGGACATGGTGGGGTTGCAACTCTACGTAGAATTTGCATTTCATCCTTGATTTGGATTTGCACCAAACATTTATATTCTAGCAAAAATGCCACGTGTCTATAAGGACAAACATTTTAAAAATAGCTAGTACAAGTGTGCATTATATTTCCAATAATCAGATGAGATGTTGTCTTTTCTTCTAGTCTCCCAAATCAGCATTTATTAGTGCTGCAAAAAAGGCAAGATTAAAGTCCAACCCAGTCAAAGTGCGCTTCTCTGAGGAGGTCATCATCAACGGCCAAGTGTCGGTGAGTTGACAGTCACCTGCTTTGTGACTCAATGTCACTGAGGCAGGGGCAATGCACTCAAGCAAACCCAGTGATCTAACCAGAAGGATCGATCTGAAACTGGTTGTTGGTTTGCACAGGGGTGGTCAGTCCTCAAGATCATGAAGGACTTGACAGGTCCTCAAGCCATTCCTTAATGCCCTCTACACAGACAAAATGTGGAGTAGGTGAGTACTTTCTAGAATGATCTTGGTGTTTGGAAGTACTTTACAAAGGACTTCATTTAATGTGGAAGACTGACAATGCCTTCTCCATTGCTGAGCAAAACTTTCCTGTTCTTCCCCAGCATGCAAATTAAGGGTTCTTCCAGAAAATAAACCACCATGTACTTTAAGAAAAGTGTTAGGCTTCCATTCTGATTTTTACCTCTCAGAAAAATGAGTTGTTTGATCTTTAATAAATCAAAATAGCGAAGAAGCCAATATTCTGGAAAGATTTTGAGTTCATAGGCAAAACCTCTGGACCTAAGGAAAGCATGACTTTCTTCTCCCTATTGATACTTCTTGTGCCATACTCTTAAGTCCCACTCTTTCAGGCTCTGTTCTGTTCACCTCAGTGGATCCTTGTGATCCTTAGAATACAGAATTATGACACACAATATATTTACAACAAGACGGTGCCATTCGAAGCCCGGAAGATTCCAGGTGCATGAGACTCCAGTGGGTCATCTGAAACTTACCTTTTTGGCTGAGAGCTTTTCTAAGCTTAAGACTGGGAATCTTAAGAATGCTGAAAGCTGTGATAGCACTGTTGGTTCATCCCTGGACATAACAGGGCTCATGTCTGGGGGCAACTCTAAGCACCGGCAACCTCCAATAGCCTCTGCTGCCTCATCACAGGCCTGTGGATGCCAGACCTTTGGTCATGTATCTGCTTCTCAGCTTTAGTGACTTTGTTCCTGGGCTGCCTTGTTGGTTCTGGGGTGCCATTTCTTCTAAATTTGTATGCAGACTTACTCAGTGAATTGGGTAGTGGGAAAGTCATATGGAAGTAGGAAGGTGGTGGAGAAATTCAAAGAAACAAATAGGCAATGAAAGGCAGGGAAGTCATTAAGGAAGCATGCAGGAGTTGAACTTGCTCAGGCTGTAAGACTCTGGCAAATGCCTGAACATCTTGTCTGCAGTTTCTTCATCTGCAAGTCAAGGGGTGGGTGGTCTCATGATTGCTGACTTACCCTCAACCCCTGTGGACTTTGTGGTCAACTATGTGTGCTTAAGTCCATTCTCTCCCAGGCCTCCTGGATCTCCTGCAGGCGTGCCTTCGTCTTTTCCATCATCTCTCATGTCTCAGCATGTCCAATTGAAATGACTTAATTGCTTCTTAAGTTGGCATCTTTTTGAGTTCTTTCTAAATTATGATCTGTTCATTATAAACTTAGTGATTTACTCTCCTTGGACGCTAACCCTTTCTTTATATTTTCCTTTTGAGTTTGAGGAACATTCTTAAATGGATTCAAAAATAATTTCACAAAATAACTTTATATTGGGAGCTAGCTAATGCTTCTGACTCACCATCATGCCGGCTTCGGATGTGAGCAGCAGCGTAGCTTGGGTCCTCACGCTGCACAATTCATCCTGCTCTGTGGAAGTCTGGGCTTGTAATTCCAAACATTGAGACTGATTACAAAGGAATTATGTTTGTGATTGTGTTTCCCAGTGGGAATCTTGAATTAAAGAAAAAACTCATCTAATTGATTTTTTGGTGGTCAAATGCTTTTTATTTGAATCAGGTAAGTAAACTGTAGCTGGTAAAGGATATTGCTATAAATATCTTAACTCAGATATCACCAGAGGAACCTCTTGGTTGGCCTTTGAGAGTTTGATTGTTGTCTCATGTTGTTAAACAATAGATATGTGTTTCCAATATCAGAAATAGAAGTCTAGTTTGACTGACCTGTATTACCCCCACCTTCTGTTGTTAAACAGGAAACGGTTAAAGACAATTCACTTCTTTTTATGCCAAATGTTTTGAAAGTCTATCTGGAAAATGGGCAGACAAAATCATTTCGCTTTGACTGCAGCACCTCTATCAAGGTAAGGCAATCTGCTAACTTTGGTACTTGGATGCTGCCAGGTATAAATGAAATACCCACGGTGAGGCCCGTGTAGCAGCCCCTTCTTTTAGAACTGTTCATTCATTTCTGTAGTTGTGTTGACTGTTTTCAGATAAGCCCATGCATGAAAACTTAAAATCAAACCAAACAAAAAGCTTAAATGGAGAAAGTTCTGTTCTGCCCCCCTTGGTGTTACAAAACAATATAATATGCTTTCAATGAAGAAACACTAGGCCAGTCGTTTTATTGTAACTGCAGATTAATTAAAATAACATGACTGTCACTGGGAGGGGTTGGCACCCTGCCCAAACCAGCATGACTTCTCAGCAATGTCAGCCTCCAAGATTAAGATGTTCACTGTTAATTGAATATCTGCTACTTGGGTGTCCAGCAAAAGCAAGAGATACAATAATGCAATGATAATGTTTATTTTTAATTGTCATAACTAATTTCATGGGAATGATATATACAAAGTCAGGAAAGAGGAGAAGGGGTGAAAAGGAAGAGCCACAAAGCAATTCTATTATTTCCCAGCCACAGGTAAGCCTTACATAATAGATATAATGGCAAAGCATATGGGTTCTTTGCCCCATGCTTCCTTCCTAGAAAAGAAAAGTGCATGTTCTCTTTTTTTATCGGACAAAAGTCTGTGCAGAAATTGATTGCTCCCTAATGTTTCATCAGCCTAAAATAGGCTTTCTTCAAAAGGCATAGTTAAAAAGATTTTATGGATGTAGAAAAAAGTACCTAGTGATGAGCTGTACAAATAACCTATCAAAAGAATATCAACTCTGTGTTATAAATGTCTATCAATAGTCACCCCCTAGTTCTCGGTATTTTAAATTAACCACCATAGACCTCACGGGTGGAAGCATTCCTGCAAAGGCCCCCCTCACTGCAGGTACTCATTGTCATGATACCAGCAAGCAGCTTGTTTTGAATAGCACTGAATATGTGGTGATTTAGGAGGGCAACAGAGCAGATGATATTAGTAGATTGATGTTACACCATTAAGTCACCCTAAATCATTCCAGATGAAATACTAACCTCTCTCATCCAAGACTGCTAATTTTACATGGTGATGACTGACAAAGTCTTGTTCCTTTCTTCCTATTCAATGGTAATTTATGGTGAGATGTTAATCAAATTATTGATTAACTAACCGAGGTGTTGGCCAACTTTTTTCTGGGAAAGAACAGATGTTTAATGAATACTTTGAGTACTAAGAGTTCAGTCTTCCTGTTGTATCACGAAAACAGTTACAGAAGGAGTTAGGGAAATCCTCCAGACTATGCACAGGTTCAGTGATGCACTTAAAGGAGGTCCAGAACTCAGCAATTTGTCAGGTTCACAGTTATGGTTTCTTGCAGCAAAAGGCCAGAGACAGAAATCAGCAGTAGGCAAAGGTACCTAGCTAGGGACTGGGGGCTAGGGGGATGAAGTGGGTTAGGAACAGGGCTTTCCAGTGTCCTCTCCCGATGCAATATTGCTGACGACCCTTAATTCTCCCAGAAATGATGTGTGATGATATGCATGGGGGTGCTGCCAACAAAGGAAGTTCCCCTGAACCTTTTACCAGAAGTTTTCTTAGAGGTGACCACACAGATGCAGCAGACCACCCACCTGGCCTACCAGAGTGTCCAGCATTCTAGAGGTCAAGTTTTTATTGCATGCCGCAGGCCACTCCCATAAATCATATCATTAGCATAGTCCATCAGGGGTGGCCTGGGGAAAAACTCCTATTGGGCAGGATATTGCAAAGGCTAGGAGTTGCTTCTCAGAGTGGGAGCCAAGGGCCACATCTTTCTTTAAGTGGGTTACTCTACTACTGCACATACCATATGTGAACATACTGGCATGGCCATATGGACCTATGAGCTGCCATTTGCAGACCTCGAACTAACCCATGGACTACCCTCCGACCATTCCATCTGATACCATGACCTCATTCTGCATTATCAACGGCTCAGTTACTTGATGCTGGGCTCCCTCCCCACCCCACAGCTGTAGGTGAAGACTTGAGTGCATTTCTTCACAGAAACAAAGCTAAACTTAAGAAACTCTGCTGTTAATTCCCTCCGGCCTCTTTATTATAGGAATCCACACTAGTCTGATTTTGATTTCCCCAAGGATTGCGGATGACAATGAAAAGACTAGGAGCTCTGCAAAGAATTCACATCAAATTCAAGTTATCTTATCTTACACCCAACATCCTTATTATCACAATAGACACTGGCTGGTAGGCATAAAATAGAAATAGTACAGTTATGAAAGGAGTATGACACTGTTTAATAAAAATTACCAAAATTCTTGCTACACAGCTAAAACAGGGGAAAACTACAGCTATCGATTTCCTAGTGTCCTCCCTGGTGGTTCAGGAGAAAGTTTGTACAAAGTATGTGCTGCTGATTTTGTTTTTCTCTTTCCTGTACCTTGTGCAAAAATGATAGAGAATGTTTTCAGGAAATTCAATATGGTGCAGGCATTTCTGCTGAACGATTATTCAACTGAAGGTGGGTGGGCATGGAGGATTCATTTGAATAGAGCCTGGAAATTGTTTTAAGGGCCATAGAAGAATCCAAACATCCAAAGAAAATATTACATACAGCGGACTTTCTCTACCTTGGCACAATTGAGATTTTGGGTTGCTGTAGGGCTGTTCTGTGCATGGGAGGATATTTAGCAGCATCCCTAGCCTCTACACGTTTGATCCCAGTGCACCCCAACCCCAATGGGATAACAAAAATGTCTCCAGAAATTTCCGAATGGTACTGGGGGCCAACATTTCCCTTGGTTAGGAAACACTGTTCTGTGGGCAATTTTACCATCTGAATATAATTATCTTGAGGAAGGATCATTTCCTACTTTTCAAGTACATAAAAAAGTAAAGTATGGAGAGATTACTTTTTCACTGCAGTAAATGTATTTGTGCCTGGGACCCTTTCCTAATGATAAGTGTTTAATCTTATAAAAGATTACCAACAAAGCTTGCTCATTCCACCTTCCCCAGAGACGTAAAATTAACGTATATTTTATGGTGCTCTAACTCTGCGCCAAATAGTGTTATGAAAAATGCTTTCTATATATGAACTCATTTACTTCTTATATCCATTCCAAGGCAGGCATTATTATCACCCCCCGCTGCCAGATAGGGAACTAAGATGCTTGGAGATTAAATATCTTGCCCAAAGCTGCATAGCTAACAAGCAGTAGAGCTGGATTGGGAAACCCGACTGACCATCCCTGGGGCCCACAGTCTCCACCCCAGCACACTGCCTTTTCCTTCAGCAGCACAGGACTAGGGTCAGCAAACTGTGGTTGGGAAGGTCCAGAGAGCAAGTAGTTTAGCCTGCTCATGCCGCAGCTCAGTTCTGATGATGTATTGTACAAAAGCAGCCATGAACAAAAGAGGAACACATGAGCCTGCACATGTCTCAATAAAGTTTTATTTACAAAACTGGTGGTGGGTTAGATTTGGCATGCAGACCTTTCTCTGCCAAGCCCTGGGGTAGAGTACTTTTACAGCTTATTTAGTCACCACCTCATTTACAAGAGAGGAGACTTAACTGACGACGCTACACCATCTATCGGCAACCTTTCTCATTTAAGACTTCATGTGATAGGTACACTGCCCCTGCAGCTCTTCACCTTGTTCCTTCACTGCTTTGAATGCCACAGAAAATTGGAGTGGTGGTGGAGGCCACAGAAAGGCCAAGGGAACAAAGGCCTCATCTTTTATGGGCTTTGAAGCCTTAAATTCCGAAATCCACCAAAGATACACGGTTTATGATGTGAAGCCTGAACATGTAACAACTTTCCGATCCTGGTAGACCCCAAAAAGGGACAGCCTAGATTTTGATCTCTTTGTGTCAATATTTTCTCTGCAAGGATGTCATCTTAACTCTTCAAGAGAAGCTCTCCATCAAAGGCATTGAGCACTTCTCCCTCATGCTGGAGCAGAGGACAGAAGGCGCCGGGACCAAGCTGCTCTTGCTGCATGAACAGGAGACGCTAACTCAGGTCTGTGAGATGTCACCCTTGGGGGCAAAGCTGCTTGTGACAGCAGAGCCCGTGCAGCTTCAGAACAACCCTCCCTTGAAACATAGTGACTGCATTCCCGGTTCCCATAGAAGGAAGCACTAGCCTTCACAATGCGTTTTATACCTCAAGGTGATGGTCCCTTTCTTGTCAATATTTGATAGCCTGTCATTTGGTCACCTAAACAGTTTTGTCATTCAAAGGCTTGGCAGCTACTCACAGGAGATATAGCTCTGCCAAATTCTATTTTATGTTATTGCAATGACTTGTTTGACTGCTTAGATCACTGATGTCTTGAAATCATTAAAAAGAAATGGTTTCTGAGAATATGTAAATAAAACTAAAATCATAATTAGTTTTTTTTTCAAATTATGCATGCATACTTAAGACTTTTTTGCATAGCCTGAAATCTCTGTCCCAGGCCTGCCCGCTATAAATATGTGATCTACCAATGTGTCCCAGTTCCTGGTTACCAAGATGCCACCCCCATCTGTTCGCTGGGGAGAAGAAAAGGCTGTTTGGCTGCTGAATTCAACAGAGCACCTCACTTATAATTTCACATGAGCAGTCTTCACAGAATGTCTAAAACATTTCAACAAATGCACCTTACATAGGAGAGAACTTGAGAAGGAGGTCATGAGGGGATACTGGGCTCTAAAGTGTGATGATGACACCAGATGGAGGAGCAGGACATCCCATCACACTCGATCACTTCTTGGTTTTGGCATAATGAAAACTTGGTGTCCCAAATATTGGATCCTGCAAATATCCCCAATTCTCTTGATTCCATCCATTTCAATTCACTGTACTGGAAAGTTGCCGTTTGTGTTTGTTTTTAGTCTGCTATTAAAACTTGACTAATTGTTTCTATCAGACTTAAATCTAATGATACTGGTTTTGCTTTAAAAAGAATATTAGTGCATATTTCCAGGCTTAGTAATGATTGCCTTTCCCTCCCTCTCTAACCTGTCTCTCCATCACTTGGTCCCCTTCCCTTTTGCAAAGGAACTATCTTCCTGTCTCCTGTTATCTATTATTTTGCTCTTTATTTATATTGTGGGTAGCTTAGATAAGAGAAACCAGGCCATGGAGATAGCTCAGTGGAATAAGTGTT
>NW_004524645.1:4001371-4010464 GCF_000260255.1 Octodon degus
AACCACGGTCCCTGTGCTTTGCCAAGCTTGTTCCAAGTAGGTGCTTTAGACCACTGAGCCATCTCTCCAGCCCTTATTTTGCATTTCTCTAGTGGCCAGAAATCACATCCAATGATTACTCTTCTACTCAGAGCTGAAGCACTCTTGGAAATGGGTGACTTATTTCATAAATCATCATAGAGGAACAGGCCCTGAGAGACAGAGCTCCCCACGTGAGCCCTGTGTCTCATCTGCTTTCCTCTGGAAGCAGAATTTAAGGATTAGGATGTGTGGAGCTTGTTTAGAAGGCAATCTCAGGAAATTCTGGAAGAGGAATTGGGGAGGGCAATGGAAAAACCTGGAAAGCCAATGAAGAATGTGTTTTGACCACTTGCCACTGTGGGCCACAGGGGTTCCGTACCACTGGGAGAACTGAACACCCAGGTCAGAGGTGTCTGGGTGAGGCAGCTCCCTCATGACAGAGGCAGCTGCGGCATTTGGCCTCCAGAATCCAATCTTCTGTTGGTCTTGGGCTGTGCCTGACGACAGTCACTCCCTGGTTGTTCAGGTCTGCCTCATACTGTTAGATAGCTCCACATATTTGTAGCAAAGGACTGTTAGCCCTTAACAATAAGTGCCCAGGACCTGTGGACAGAGAGCTGGTTACTATGAGTCTAGTAAAAGCCCCCCAACTTTATATTTCCATTTATTTCTAAATTCTATCTACTACCTCAGTTATGGAACAGCATCATGCCTTATTAACTTGAACAAACATTTTTTTTAAAAAATATCCTCTGGTATTGGGTAACCAACACTTAAGAAAATTGATTTAAATATCCTGAAGCAAACCAGCTGTATGCATCTGAAATCAATGCAATGCACTTATTACCAGTTCTGAGCAGGATAAAAATTGGTATATTATTAATGTATGTGTAAATTCCTATGGCACTACAAGGAGTTATTTTCCCTCTTTCCTTCACCTGCCTTCCCACGATCATCTTTCCTGGGAGCAGGGGCTTCAATAAGTTCCTTGAACACACACCCTAATCTCAGGTTCTGCTTGTGGGAAGCTTAACCCAAATTCCAAGGAAAGGTGCCCTTTTTAAGGAATGAGTACGTTCAAAGAATGATCAAAATATACAGTGAGTGTTTAAATTTTTTAAAAACATCACAGTAAAAGGCACATTGTCATTCGCTCCTTTACTTCAGAGGCATTCATCCCAGCATTAGGTAGCACTTCCTGAAGCAGTCCTGCAAGTCCTCTGCGTGGCTGTCTTCACAAGGTGTGACCACAGTGCCATGGGTGCCGCTGCTGAGAGTCACCCAAAGGAGAGGCAGGCTCAGAATCCACTCCAGTGTGTCCTTGTTCACCTGATTCACCACTTCTGGCACTGGGAGACTTCTGGGTCTTGCCCAAAGTTAAAATGACAGTGAAAAATAAACATTTCGGGTCAGTTCACAACATGAAGGTAACCACGGTAGTGGAATTAGAGGCACTCAAAAAGAGAACTTCCAGAACTACTTCAGAAAGTAGCAAGAATGATGGGATAAGAGAGCTGAAAGCAAGCTGACTTTCTTCTATATCCCTCAGCCATTTCTCGGTCACCACTAAAGTGTTCTTGTGCCACGGTTCTACTCTTCCAGGTGACACAGAGGCCCAGCTCCCATAAGATGAGGTGTCTTTTCCGAATCAGCTTTGTCCCAAAGGACCCAATTGATCTGTTAAGGAGAGATCCAGTTGCTTTTGAGTATCTCTACGTTCAGGTATGTGAAAAATTCATTACGTCTTAGACAAAATTTGTAGGTTAAACAAACTTTGGCTTTTTCCGTGGATTCTTCAGATGTAAGAATTCCTTATCTTCCATTCTAAGCTCTATGGATCTGAAAACCATAACATGGTGCTCTTTTTATTTTTACATTTGATTTTGATGTAATTTAATACTTTCAAAAATGTTGCAAAAGTGGTCGTTTAAACTGTCCATCAAAATTCACCAATTGTTAACATTTTGCTACATTTACTTGATCTTTGTTGTGGACACATGTTCTCTATCTTTCTACAGAGACACATGCACACACACACACACACACACACACACACACATACACACACACACACACAGAATTGTTTGCTAAATCACAAAAATTAGTTGCCAAAATCGTATGTGTTTCTGTCACATACAGTGTCAGTGTGGATATTTCTAATAACAAGAACACTTTTTTATATAGCCAACATACAATAAAATTAAGAAAGTTAGGATAGAAGATGCAATTCAGTGGTAGAGCACTTTCGTACCATGCACAAGGCCCTGGGTTCAATCCTCAGTATGAAGAAGGAAGGAAAAAAAAGGAAGAAAGCAAGGGAAGGATGGGAACAAAGAAGGAATTTAACATTAATGAATTTCTGTGACCTCACCTGTAACCTACACAAAATGGTGCATATTAGCCCCCAATGCTCTATATATCAATTGTTTTCTAGAACAGAATCCACCACAAAATCCCATGTCCAGTTAGTCTCATTAGTCTTCTTACACTGGAAATACTCCTCAGCCTTTCTTTGATGTTCGAGACCTTGAGAGGTTGGAGGAATACTGATCAGCTGCATTGGAGCCGTCTCTCAATGTGGGGTTTCCGATATTCCCTCCTGATTAGACTGAAGTTACGCATTGTGAAAAGAGCAGCAAGAGTGACTTTGTTACCTCCTCGGTGTGTCACGTCAGGAGGCGTATGATGGTAGTGCACCCTCATAATGACAACTCTCTTACTGGGCAGTGTCCTCCAAAGCTGTCCTCCTCCAAATCACAGATTATTTTTATACAAAGAATAAGTCACTTGTGGAAAGTCATTTTGCAACTCTATCATTATCCTAAACCCCATCACACCTTTGCCCAATAGCCTCAGTATTAATTGATGACATTTATCTAAATAAATGATTATGATGGTTGAACATGATGTGCTTAACTCCATTATCTCTTCATGTATTAATCAGCATGATACTGCCAAAAAGTTTCCTTTCTCCTTTATTTACTTATTTATTTAGTGCTCATATTCTTCTGAAATGTTGTGAAATCCATCATGCTGAAAGTATCAATTTTCAGGTGATAAAACTTTCAGAGAATAGAATCCTGTCTAGATTGTCTATCTGATATCTGATTCTGAGCTATAATTTCCAGAAGTCCAAAGCTTCCACGAATGAGTAACTGGCACAGTTTGTCCCAAAGGAAACTGATCTAATTTGATATGTAGGAGGTAGTCTTAGGTGTTCCTATAGCTACATCCTATCGTTCTCATTGAACTTTCCAATAGAAACACATTGCACAATAAGAACCCACTTATCTAATTCTTAGGCATTTAGCCCTAGAACCACTCAGAGAGGTTATAAATCTCTATTTTACTCTTTCCTCTCAAAAATGAGAGAAATCAAAAATAAGGCAAAACAAACGAACAAAAAGGACATGCTCTCCTTCAACTGGGAATAACCAAATAAAGCAAAAATTATTGGAGCCATGTATTAAAAAATAAAAAGCAAAAAAGTTGGAAAAAGAAAACAAAAAAGCAGGCCTCACCCCTGGGCATACTGAACCAATAGCTGAGTCCAGGTGTGGTGGAGCATACCTGTAATCCCAGTGCTGCAAAGGCTGAAAACAGGAGGATCACTACGAGTCCGAGCTATGTAGTAATACCCCGTACCAAATATGTCAAAAAAGAAGAAAAAGAAGAAGAAGGAGGAGAAGAAGAAAAAGAAAAGAAACATTGGTAAACTCTGAAGAGCTGGTATACAGGTATTTGTTATATTTCAAACCTTTTGTAATCTTACGTATTGGGGAGGAAAAAAAAGTAGATAAAATGCCATAACTTTTCCACCCCAAACATCAAGGTGTTTTGGCTTTTTTAGATTTTAAACTCCAGTCAGCTCTGCCCTTACTTGTCAGTCTGTAGCAGGTGTGTGTGTGTGTGTGTGTGTGTGTGTGTGTGTGTGTGTGTGCTCCATTCTAGTACGTGGAGTTCTTCTTATTCTGAAGCTATGTCTTTCATACCTGTTGGACTGGCCTTGAACAGCAAAACCTGTGTGGAGATCTTGCCCAGAGACTTGCAGAAAAAATCCTACTGCGATTTCCACTTTCCTGCGATGTCACGTGGCTGGTGGATTGGCTACCTCTTCAAAGGGTGACCAGTCATGGAGGTGGACAGCCACATTCTGTGGTGACAGAGACCAAAGCAAAGCATCTACCATTGTATATATCCTCCAATGAGAATAGAAGATGAACATTGCTTTGTCTCAGATTCTCTCCTTGGAAATACCTGTATCGCAGAATGTGTGATGTGTCTAAAATAACATTTGTCTAACAGAAGGGAAGTGGTTTGCAAATGGTGCCTGGGCCTATGGCAGTTTGAAGATATCTAAAAGATGCGATGAAATTAGCCTAGAGAACAGAAGAGCAAGCAGAAGCAATGCATACCACTTCACAAAAGCAAAATCAATTTAACGTAGCACGCTCCTAATGAGCACAGTCACCACTGACTAGATGAAGCATAACAAAGAAAACAGATTGCAGTAGCGATATCTATTAATCTCCTAGCTGTTAATGGCCCATGAGGTCTTTTACAGATTTTAGCATATATATGAACAGTAAACTCCAATAATCCAGAAATGGGTTATGCCGACATTTTCCTGTCCACTATCTACTAAGAAAAAGATTGTTAGACCAGTTAGAAAACACAATTTGACCTAAGAGGTTGCAAATGGTTTTTAAACACTTAGCAATATTGATTTCATTTTAAATATCTAATATGTAAAGTATTAATGAACTTTTAGGAGCCTTATAGGGAGCTTGCTAGGACCTCTGTTTCACAAAACAGTGACCACCATTCACTTGTGGACTGTACTTTGAAGAATGTGAGAGTAATAAAACATGATTAATACTTTATTTTTTCAGATTTCACACTAATTGTACAGAATCGGTCTAAACTAATTATGTAATGTAATTAAGTGACTAATCCCCTTGTCAAGAAATTCACCCAAAAGTCTAGTTAAATACAGGGTAGAAGCGGAATGAAAAGAATGGTCCCAGCCACAACTCTTAAGAGATATAATAGTGATGACTCATCTTTATGAATCTCATTCTGCTTTATTAAACACCCTTACAGGTATCGTGGCAACTTTCCACGTTATTTGTTAACTTGCCAATTAAAGAGTGCACCCAGTTTTCAGTCAAGAAAATTGAGACCTGAAAGATCTGCAATAGCATGTCCAAGCTTATTTGATTAGCAGTTGACAGAGTCTACAATTGGAACTGGGCTTTTGTCTTTAAATTCTGTATGAAAAGCCTCTGTTTTATGTCCAGTATGCAACAGCAGTCATTGAAGAAAGTGATTTCTTAAAATGTTTTATCAAAAACCAGATCCCTCAAGTACCTGAGCATGGCACTGTGACAAGTGTCTTTCCCATCACTCTCTCTCCTGGGATGCTGTTAAATGACCCCTCACTAGATTGTTATCCCCTTGGAGTCCACATGAACTAACCTGAGCACTGGTAAGCGACTGGAGAAAAGTGGCAGCGTGGAATGGCTTTCCAAGAGGGGCTAGTGAGGCTCCCCTGACTCCTGCCTCAGGCCAGCATTGCCTCCAACAAAGGGCAGCACATTCCAGGGAGCATTAAGGTTGCACAGGGAAACAAAGGCGAAAGTTCTCCTAGGGGTGGATGGGAAGACAGTCCTCCTAACAGTGATGAGGGGTTACGAAGGGTGCATCACACACAGCACCAGCATGACACACAGGAAGTCAAGTGTGCAGAATCCATAGAGTGGTTCATGTTCCCATTTTCGTAAATTTAATATAGATAACAATCACAAATGTGTATCTTTTGGAAAGGAGGCAAACACACCCTGATACAGGCTTCTATTCAAGCTCTTCTTGGCAAGGAAAAAGGAAGGAATAAAGGTAAATGTGTAAGAAAGGTGTACCTCAGGAGCTGGACATGTGGCTCAATGGTAGAGGTCTTACCTTGCATGCACAATGCCTTGGGTTCAATTCCCATCACTACCAAAAAAAAATACTCCTCTTAAGGCCAGGTCTGGTAGCATAGGCCTGTAATCCCAGCACTAAGGAGGCTGAGGCAGGAGGGTCACTGCAAGTTCAAGGTCAGCCTGGGATACAAAGTGAGTTTAAAACAAACCTAAACTGCATAATAAAACCCTATCTCAGAAAAACAAAACAAGAAAGAAAGGTGTATCTGGATTTTTTTACCCAAGAACCGAGTTTACTATGAGAAAAATAACTAAACACAGATGCAGAAACTGCTGAAGGGATCCCATGCTTCTCCCCAACATTGGGCTCTCCGTTTTGCTCCTAGCATGAGTGAGAACCCTTGCCTAAGACCAATGGCTCGTGGCCATACAAGACTTACATATTATAACACAATCTCAGCCACCCAGTGGAGTTAGGTGTTTCCATTTTACAGATGAACAGACATCCGCAAGATATGGAGCAGCCCCCACAAGGCTCCACATTTGAGGTGGCAAGCAGGGCTGCCCCCATGAAAATGGATGCAGGATTTTCATAGCTACCTTTGTGGAGCAGACTACTGCCATAGAGCACTTGCTCGCCCCTCTCTTCTAATCCTCAAACCACTCCAGTGAGGTAGTTCATATGCATCCCCACTGCACAGATGAGGAAACTGAGGCCACAGTGGTTCAAATAAATGGCACAAAGGTAGCCTCTTGCAAAGTCAGGACAACGGAGCAGTGGGGTCTAAGTCCAGATTCACCATAGTTGATTGCCTTTCTGATTCTGCCTCCCTGAGATTGTGCTGGATTCTAATGAAGACAGGAGGAGACCACATCTTTCTTGAAGACGGTAGTTAATATGTAAGAGTGCTTACCCCTTATCCAGTGCAGTTAGAAGGGCTTTACATAGTGAGTTCGTTTAACCAGTCCCGCAATCCTGTAGTTAGAACGCACTATTACCCGGATTTACAGAAGGGGAAACTGAGGCATTGACAAGCAAGGAACCTGCCCAAGGTCACGCCCCCACCAATACAGAAGGACAAGTTTGGAACCTAGGATTCCAACTCCGATGGCCCGACTCCTGAAGCCACATTATTCTATCAGAGCTTTGCCTGCTCTGCTGCAGCACCTGTGTTTGGAAATTTCATCCCTAAATTCCTAATTATTTTTACAAAAAGCTAAATATTTAAATAACAGCTTGTCGATGAATGCTAAATGTTTTGTGTGGTCTGTGTGTTTGTGCGTGCAATTAAACACTGAGTCGGTTCCAAGAAGCACGGTGGAAGCGTTTCCACAATTAGCTTCCTTGCCTTTGAAGTGAAGGTTGAAACACTGAGGAAACGCGTGTCACCTGTTCCTCTAAGCGGCGCAAGGCGGCCCATTCTCTGACGAGCTGCGCCCTCTGCTGGTCTCTTCGCAGAGTTGTAACGATGTTGTCCAGGAGCGCTTTGGGCCGGAGCTGAAATACGACATAGCCTTGCGGCTGGCCGCGTTACAAATGTACATCGCCACAGTCACCACCAAGCAGACGCAGAAAATCTCCCTCAAATACATCGAGTAAGTGCTAGCTCTCGGCGCCACTTTGGAGACAGAGATGCTGCTTTCTAACCGCCCGAGCATATCTTTGATCTTTATCTCTATTTCCAAAATCGTTCCTGTTTGTGGCAGGTCATTTGTTAACCAGAGGCAAAAGGTATGACTATGATATTCCTTTACGGTGGAAAAGATCCACTTCCTACATAATCCACCCCTAGAAAACTGTGGTTAAAACAAGGGTTGCACAGAAAGTGAAGTGCACAGGTTAAAATTCCAGAAGGGACTTGGTTCCAAGCCAAACTGTGGAATCAGCATTTTTCAGATGTTAACCTATAACACGTGAGGTCAGTTTTACTGGAAAACAAACTGAGGCACACTGCAGAGGACAGGATTTGAACCCAAGCGGTGGGACTCCTATTTTTGCTGGAATTCTCTTGGTGGGTTGAGGTGCCAATGTGTCTGTATAGCCTGAGGTCACTTTTACATGGTCAGAATTCAGGACGAAATGTAATGTCACAATCAGAGTGCATGGTATTCGTAGTCAAGGACCGTGAAGTAGCTGGGAAGGATGCCACACACAGATGTGGCTTGTTCAACGGCCTCTCATTTAAAAGTTGTGAATGCTCGCCTGTGTTGAGTCCCGTGTGGAACTCCCTCTGAATTCCTCTTTGGCCAGGGAAGAACCTGTTGCCTCAGAGAAAAGTCTGTGTCAACTTGAATTCTTAGTCTCCCAGAAGGTGGATCATTGCCACTACTTCCTCCCTTCCAGGAGGTACTCATGCTAGGAAAAGGGCAAATACATGGCCGGGCTGAGGTCATAGCTCCATGTAAGGTGGAAAGCCTTGGACACACACACCCATGTCCACCTGCAAGTGAAATGCAAAGTAATACACTCACACCTTCCAAAGAAACTTGTTGAGGGCTGTCTGTAACACACCCGGATGCCAGGTTTCCCCATGAGGGGAGGCAATGGCTTTTTTCCACAAGTCCATGAGCCAGTGTTTGGGAGGCTTGGAGCCTGCCTTTGCTGACTTCAATGGCACTGTTCTGGCAATTCTGTCCACAGGTGGATGCCCAGCGACACATCCTGGCCCATTTGAGTCTTGGTCCACGGATGCCGGGTGATTTTTGTTTTTTCCCTTGCCACACATGTGCAGTGACTGTAGTCTAAGAGGGACATGGCTCACAAAAGAGGCCTTTCACTCAGCTAGACACATTCACACCTCTTCCCAGTCCCCTTTCTGAAGTTCTGAGGGGCAGAAGAAACTGGCCACCATTTGAGAAGGTGGCCTGCACAACCTGAGCAGATCTCCAGGTAATTAAAATGCATTTCCATTTCTACTGTTTATATCTGCTGTGTCCCAGGCTGAACACTGCACAGTCAAAACTCTCTCAGTAGCCAGGCCTGGTGGAGTATACCGGTAATCCTGGCCCCCTTCGAGGCTGCATCAAGAGGATCCCACATTTGAGCACACCCTAGGCAATTGCACAATGTAGTAAGACCCTGTCTTGAGAAGAAATTTTAAAAGGGCTGGAAATACAGCTCAGTACAAAGGCTCTGAGCTTAATCATCAGT
>NW_004524645.1:4010655-4044539 GCF_000260255.1 Octodon degus
TATGTATTTAGTACAAGGTCTCCAGTCTCACTACACAGATCAGACTCATAGTGATTTTCCTGTTTTCAGCTTCCCAGGTGCTGGGATTACAGGCATGCACCAGCACACCCAGTCTTATAATTTTGACCAGCAAAGAATTTGTAGTCTGGTTATAAAAAGAAGACATAAAGATTGAACAGTAGTTGCTTAAAATAATAATATAGGATTCAGGGTATAGATCAGTGGCAGAGCATTTACCTAGTGTGCATGAGGCCCTGGGCTCAGTCTCCAGTCCTACCATACCTACCTATATGCATGTATGCAAGCAAACATGAACAAAATGATACAAATAGAACGAAAAGGCCACCCATAAGGAGTGTGAAATAATGGATCAATACAAGCACAAGGTAAGGAGGAAGAAGAAAACATATGTGACTATAAAGTAGCACTTTTATCAAAGAACATGGATGGTCAAATGGGGCAAGATTGCATTCTTACCTTTCTTTAGAAAGGAGTTAGAGAAGAATAAATAACTAGAATATTCTTGAAGTTTCTACGATAGATTCCCTAAAATTCAAATGCAGTTTTCTTAGGAAAGAGTAATAGTCATTGCTGGGGAAATGGGCTCTTTGCAAAGATTTATTAACCATGGCTCATGTGTTGCTTTTGCTTCTTACATGTCCATTCCCATGAATGAGAGTCACATCACCCTGACAGTGGATGTAGTTGTGCGTCATGAGCCATCCTCCAATGAGAAATGTTAGTGGAGGGAGTTCGGCTGACATGAGTTGGCTGGGACAAAAGAAAACTGGGTGTTGCGAGTAGAATGACCATTGGTGGCAGAAAGGAGAGAGGAAATGGTTTAGGCATGTGAAGAAATTGCATTCATCCTTTTAAGCAAAAGAAAGAAGCAGGATGTAAGAAGACAAGGAAGTAAAAGCATGGGAATAAAGGGATGGAAAGAAATTGGGCTTGGAAATATAAACTTAGATAGGGGAATGTATTTAAGAGATTCAGAGGTGGGTTAACAAGGTGTTTCTTCTATTTCCTTTGGTTTCCTTATACTGTGTTAGAATTCTTTCTGGAGAGTGAAGAATGTGGGGATTTTTTATGCAGATACAGGTTCTACTGACCAAGTAGTATGTTTCTTGAATATAAATTAAAATTTGCTTCTCTTAGTGGGCACTTATCTCTATTCCCTGCTTGACCAAGAATTCATTTGTTCCAACAAACATCAGAGTGTCACTTTGTCTTAGGCAACTCATCACAAGAATGTGAAATTAGAGATCTGCTTTTTATTGCAGGAAAGAATGGGGATTAGAGACTTTTCTTCCCTCTGCTGTGCTGCAAAGCATGAAAGAGAAGAACATCAAGAAAGCACTTTCACACCTTGTCAAAGCAAATCAAAACTTGGTACCACCGGGTAAAAAGGTATCACATTTGCATCTTAATAGAAATTAGATTTTTAAAATGTTTAAAATTAGCCCGTGAATAAAATACTTAGCACCGTATCTTCAGAAGCAGTAACATGGTGTAACTTTTTAAGAACTATTAACATACGTCTAAGTCTAATAAAAAACAGGTATTCATTCTTGTGGGCACTTTTTTGTTTCTCACAAGCTGCAGACTCCTTGTCGTACTGGGTGGGTTCATTCGTGTGCCCCCTCAGGAGAATGCTGTGTGAGCCTGAGACCTTGTGATTAGATAGTAGAACTGCAAAATAATTCTACATTCCCCTCATATTCTTGCTTACCAGTTAGACTACCTCACATGCACTGCAGCCAGCAAGGGCCCCTGAAGGCCAGATGCCATGTTAATTAAAACAGGATTTCTGTACTGTGACACTGTGAACATTAGATAACAGATCGTTCTTTGATGGTGGTACTGGGGGCTCCCCTGGGAATGGAGCAGCCCCTCTGGTCTCTACCCACCAGAGGCTAGTCCCACCCTTCCTCTAATTATGACAAACAAAAATGTCTCCAGACATTGCCAAATGTTCCCTGGGGAACAAAATCACCCCAAGTGACAACTGTTAGATTAAATTCTACTTGGGGAAGGAAGATACAATTATTTCTGTCACTCATTATTAGTGTTAAAATTTTTGTTTTGGTTTTCATGAAGCACACAAAAAATACTTCAAAATATATGGTTGGTCAAAAAAGAAAGGCATAATTTAAATGTGACAAAAAGCAAAGGAGTTCAGTAACCAAAAAAGGAAGGAGCCTTACATTACTGGGCCAATCTAATGGGAAACAGCTTAAAGACAGAAGAATACTTTCCAAATGATATTGGCTATTATCTGGTTTCAAATCATATTTACTGGCTAGAGCACTTACTCCAATTCCTTCCTCACTTCATAACTTTTTAAAAATATATAATTGGGCTAAACCCACTCTCAGTCATGTACAGCTTACTTCCCGGTTTCGTGGGAGGACGCCTCCCCTCACAGTGAACATTCAGCTTTAGAAATAGAGCAGGCTGCCTTAGCTCAAGATGTTTTAAATTTCAATATGACTTACCCAAGGCTAGTTTCTGTTGATTGATTTGATGTGGTTTTTAGTAAGCCTGGCCCAATGGTCTGGTAGTAGTTTGGTAAGTAGTATAAGTCCTATCTTTCAGAATTCTATCATCTATCTATTTACCCATCTATCACTGTCCTCCTGTAAGATCACTTCTTCTAGTCAAGAATGCTAGTTGCTTACAACACAATTTGCAAAGTACTTTTTGAAAGAAGAAAGCTGAACAAATGGTACTAACAATTATGTAAAGGGCAGTCCCCTCAGGTCTGGTTAACAAATGAATTGGCAAGCCGTGAGTGATTGGAAAAGAAATTTTCAGTCATTAAAACTTAATGGTAATCTATGCCTTGTTGGAAAATTTCACCCTTAATCAATATTCCTGGCACATAGATATGAAACATGGACATGGTTTAATCAGATACCATTCTTTAAGTGATATGGGAGCCCATACTTTTATCTCTTAGCAAAGATTAATTTTGCCTAGATGAAATTTGATTTGTAATTCTTTCATGCAACTCAACAGATTCTCAGAGTCAAACTGAACAAAAAAACACAGGGACTCGCCATAGGTAGCAAGTTCTAACATTTCCATCGTGCTAGGGGCTCAGAACGTTCATTTCCCCTGGGAACTTGCAAAGGCTGGAAGCAACTTGAGAGAGATGTTGCAAAGGCCTGTTTAAAAGGTTTTGCATAGATTTCAGGGGTATATTCAAAGCAGCTCCCACACACTCCCATACAGGTGGACTCCGCATTGTGGGTGAATCCATGACCATCTCACATTTGTTCCTGCTTATACTCAGAAAGCACCACTCACTTCTTGAGTCTTCCCAATGGGCTGGTGTTTTCCTGACCCATTTGATCAGTTTGTTCTCCTTTATCCAGTTCCGTGACTCACAGATCCATACTCGTGAGTGCCACTTGCACTACCCCCCCATAGGTAAGCTATCAATCATAATGACCGGTGGCAGCCCATCATTGGGAAACGAAATATGGAGCCATTTCCTTGCCTTCCTAATGAAGAGTCTAATTCACACTCCACCTCCCCAGTACAAATTCGTCCTTCCACTTTCTCTTCATCGCCAGCTGGAGTCAACATTTGAGCTTTCCTTTCTCTCCTCAGCTCTCTGCTCTTCAAGCCAAGGTCCACTATCTCAAGTTCCTCAGTGACCTGAGACTCTATGGAGGCCGTGTGTTCAAGGCAACATTAGTGGTAATTTCTTTTTCTTGCTTTTCTTAGAAGCCTTAGAGTTCTTCTCTCCAGAGTATCTCAGTAGGGACTGGCTTGACCAAGCTGGTCCTGATGACCAAATCAAATCACCTGTGAATTTTTTTTCAGCCTCTGTTTTAGTCAGCTTTACCACAGCCTGAAAATATCTGATGAAAGATTAAGCTAGATGATGTGAAACACAGGTTGCCCTAGGAAAAGACATGTGGACAAACAAAAGAACCAGAGCATTCGAACAATGGCTGCCCTTTCAGTCACTGAGCTAGAAGTTGCTTTCATGCAAGAGAAGAGAAAGAGCCACAAACCTACTTTCTTGAAGTTTTTATTACTAATATATTGTATTATGGTGACATTTACTCTCTAAATTATTCATAATTTTTCAGAACCCCAATGTGGTTTTATATCTGGTTCTTCTAATTGGATGATTTGGTACAATGTTATGTAGAAATACTTTCTAAAGGAAATGTAATCTTAGAAAAACAGGTTCTCAGGCTCAACTTTGCATGGTGATTCACAAGTCCGGGCTTAAAAACACTTTGTCAACATCTCTTTCTCAGCAGGCAGAAAAACGCTCAGAAGTGACTCTTCTAGTTGGGCCCCGATATGGCATAAGCCATGTAATAAACACCAAAACCAACCTGGTGGCCCTTTTAGCTGACTTCAGCCATGTCAACAGGATTGAAATGTTTACCGAAGAGGAGAGTTTGGTGAGGGTAGAACTCCATGTGCTAGATGTGAAGGTAAGCCTTTTAAAGGTTCACATTTGCAGGCCTTTGTTTGAACAGCTCCTTGCTGCTCTCACTACTAGTATTTACAGAGCAGGGAAAAGTTAATGTGTGCAGTCTTGGGGATGTCATGCAGGGCAGGAAAAATCCAAGTGGCTCAGGCCAAATTCCTCACTGGATAGCTGTTGGAGCTGCGAACAAGGGGCTATGCTTCTCTGGATACAATTTCTTCGTCAGGAGAAAGCAAGCCACACCATTTTTAGGTCACTTCTGAGTTTAGAATACTGAGTCATAGAGAGTAGGGAGGATTCTTCCCAACTAACTTTCTAGAATCTGTGACTCACCCAGCGGGTGAGATTTTTTACCCCAACTTTCTTTAGATTTTCCAATCTCCTTCATTAGGTTGGGTCCATATGTGGTTATTTTTCAGGCAAATCTAGATATTTTACTTATTAACAATTGGTACTGACTAAATATCTGGCCCCTATGAATGTCATAGCTGTTCCATTTAAAACAACAATCTGAGATTATCCACAAAGAGCTAAGCGCAACTCCCAAATTAGAAATCGACAGAAATAGTGCAGATCCCCTCACCCCTGCTTCTTTTCTTAGTCAAGATGAGTCATTAGACTGGGGCTATGTTGATACATCTGATAATTTAATGGCAAAAAAGCAGACAGTGCTCTACAAAAGGGACATCATTAGGAAGAAGCAGTGCTCTGGTCAGAGAGGACCTAGCCCTGACTCTACTCCCACAAAGGTGGTGGGGGAGGAGTGCACAGGAGTAACTGAGACTGTGGGTAGGGGGTTTGGCAGAGCAAATCAGAACAGGATGAGATAGATGATGAAGCAAGAGACAGCGTGTGATTCAGTCACGTTGGCTGTGGCTTGTGGGATTTCATGGGCTGAATCCAGAGGACTACAGCTGACTTCAAGGAAAGCTCAAATGTGCACGTGGACTTGGCATGCCCATCCGAAGCGATGATCAAGGGTGCTGAGAGATATAGCGCTGTTGTGGGGAAAGGGTAGAAGAAAGCCTGAACTCAATGTAGCTGTGACCCTAATAGCCCTGATACCAGTGATAATTTGTCTTGAACAGAAATGTGTGATGAGACTCCTCCCCATGAGACCAATAGTGTCCTGCTTATTGAATATGAGGGGTGGTCGGAGGCCGAGGAAAGACTTCATCTAAAGTGGAAGGAAGGATAGTTTGGCAAGTAGTAAAGGGACTTTAGGCAGAAAGTTCTATGCCACCAGAGAGGGACTCCAAACCTGGCCAATGTCCCCTCCTGGAAGTGAAAGTAGAGACTGGTTGTCTCACCGTCTCTGCCCCTTTAAGTGTCTGATTTTTCCTGCTCACTTATCTCTCTGTCTCTCTGTGTTTCTCTATCTCTGTCTGTCTCTGTTTCTTGTGTGTGTGTCAATCTCTGTACTGTCTCTTTGTGTATGTGTGTGTCTCTGTCTGTCTGTCTGTCTGTCTCCCTCTCTGTTAATGACAGTGCACCCTTCAAAACTCATTGAGAAAAACTGTTTCACTAGTATTTCCTTCCCTGTATGCTCAAAATACATATCCAAAAATATAACTTCAGGGTTTCCAGAAGATTCTACCCCTTTTCCAACACTCAGCTCTAGTTTACTATCCTGAAAATTTATAGTTTCTTTTAGAAGCATCTCTTTGACACTTTTGATCCAATCTTAGAAAAATTTTCTGCTTGGTTTTTACTTCATTTTAAACTTAATTTTCCTGTGCTTTTTCACATTATGTGTTCACTCCTAGTAATGAAAATAACTCGTGACTTAACTTTTTAAAATGTTAACAGTATCATGACACAAACCAATGATTCTTTGCTCTTATTCTGGTCTGACTGGGAAGAGATCTAAAAGGCCCAGTCTTTTTAAGGCTCCTGTATGCTTCTCAATAAAGTACACTGGGCAAGTGCGTGGACCAGGGCTCGATCCCTGGTCCTGTATGCCATGTCGGCCCTGCCCCCAGGACATGCTGAGCCAGTGAACGAGTCTGGGTGTGATGGTACACGCCAGTAATCCCAGTGCTGGGGAGGCTGAAAACAGGAGGATCACTACTACTATGGCAGAGTAGCCTGAGTTGTATGGTGAGACACTGTACCAAATACATAAAATGAATAAATAAATAAATAAATAAAGTTCATTGTGCTTGCCCTGACTTTCCTTGCCATTTGTATTTCTGCACTGATATCTATGTTCAATAACTTTTTCGGTTGTGTTTCATAAGCTTATATGTAGCTTTTCACACTCAAGGGAGGCTTTTAAGAAAGAATAACTTTAACCACAACTTCTTTTTCTGCAGCCTATCACACTTCTGATGGAATCCTCTGATGCCATGAACCTGGCCTGCCTAACTGCAGGGTACTACAGGTTGCTTGTCGATTCCAGGAGGTCGATATTTAACATGGCCAACAAGAAAAATGCAGGCACCCAAGACACAGGTATTTTCTTTCTAAATGCATGAAGCACTGATCACTTCATTGCTATGACATCCAGACCTCACCTGACAATAATAAAAAATATGCTCCTTAAAAGGTTAAAATTATGCCTGTATAAACCTTAATATCCAAATGAAACAGAAAAGTCTTCAAAGACAGCTGATATTGTGTAATTGTGAAAAATGAATTTGCTTATTTCCTGTTTGGCATGTCACTTGGAAATGTCACCCACTTGCTTTTAAAGGCAGTGATTTTCCTATGTATGGCTGCAGTTGTGTTGTCTCACTATTACAGAGGACATACTAACTGAGGATGGAATGCCTGGCTAAAGATTATGAGATTATTGACCAAGGTTAATGATGTTAATGAGATTATTGACCAAGGGTCACCCATGTACCCTTGCTACTATTAGATCACTATTACCTAAGCAACTATACCTATAATCTTATTGGTTGATCATAATTTTGGCCCAGGTGGTACCTGCCTTATGATTGAGAGGTGGACTCACTGGCAACCCATTCAGAACCTCTCTTGTCTCTCAGGAGCTATCCCTATTCCCCCATTCCTGTTCTACATTCCTTTGCTCCAATAAACTTTCCTATTCTTTAAAAAAATTATGAGCTCCTTGCTGTAGGACTGTGCTTTCCTTAAGATGTCCTAGATCCAGATGGCTTGGAAGTCTCCTTTCTGAAGTCAGGCTTAATCAGGATTCTTAGGGTTTTACCAAGAGTAGGACGTGAGTACTATCCAGCACTTGCACTTGGGAGCTGTAAAAGGACTCTTCAGCCTAGGCAGCCATCTTGAATCCATAACGGGCCACTTGGCAGGACACAGGGCTACCCTCCCATCCCTGTGAGAACAGAAGGGATGCAGTTATTAAATTAATTTTCCTTCAGGACTATTGTTTTACATTTGTTTTAGGACTTTTTCAATATTTGATCATTTTCCTCCATCTACAGCTAGATGTTCTAGTAAGTATGGCTGACACCCCCGTTCAAAGAAAAGCCATTGTCCCATGAACAGGTTCTAATCAGAGGTTCTATAATTGCAATTCTTTGAGAAGAAAGGAAATTCTTAAGGATAAATTCACCATTGTTGAGAGAAAGGGGGAGGATGGAAAAGAAGGAAGGAAATCTCTCATTTTTAAAGTGAAAGAAAGCATAAATCTTTATTCTATACATATATTGTAATACACAGATGCACGCAGACTCATAAAGAGTTTATAATGGTGGCTGGTTAAGTGAGAGCAATTGTAGTCACAGAAAAAAAAGGGATGACAAACTGACAGCGTGAGAGAGATAGACAGACACAGACAAAGACATAGAGCTTGAGAGGGCGAAAGCTAGAAGGCAGCTTTGACCTTCCAGTTGGATAAACGTAAGATTTCAATCCAGCCCCTCCTTCCAGGTGGTTGGCGTTTTAAATTTCCTAAACTTGCATTTCTCCATTAGTATGAGAGACTGAAGGCTTAGTTTCCAGAGTAGGGATTACAAACAAATATATGTACAGCAGCTAAAATGGTGCTCAGTACTTCTGTTAATAGTTGACAGTGAAAAACACTGGTGGGAAAAATTGAGAATGAAAGTACTAGAAATACAGAAGGAGGAGAAAAGCAGAACGGGAGGCAAGAAATTCCCTGAGGGATGCAAATGATTGAAGATAATTAGAGACCAGGAAGGAACAAAGAGGAGATGGCAAGTATGCGCAGGGTTTGGAGGGGAACACTTTTATTACTGCATGTTTTCATTGAGACAGGAGATTGAGAGCAATTCAGCCGTGACCTTTGCAGTTCCAGAGAACAGTGCAGCAATTTAACACAATCCTTTCACATTGGAAAACCAGGTTTGGGCTTTTTATTTTCAAATCTTCAAGTTTATTTTGAAAATAAAACCTTTTCCCCATGGGCTGCTCAAATTGAACCAGTACAAGAAGAAAAGTGAACCTACCATCCTAAAATGCTTACAGTAATAAGGGTCTCAGTTCTGTCTAATTTGTAGTGACTGACAATATAATATGTAGCAAAACTGAGACGCAAACCTTAGTTACAAACGAGCGTTAGCACTGTGAGGACTGAGCCTCTCAGTTATCCCAGTACCATAGCAAGCACGAGGTGAGGGCACAGGCTGGGCAGGGAGAGATAGCGCACAGCCCAGAGAGACACTGGAGACCTCAGCTGAGCAGCCATTTGAATCTAGCTTCCTGTAACGGCTACACACACTCTCTTCTTTAGAAACTGCCAGAATATCTCCTGAGACATAAGAAATGTCAAAAGTAAAGTCCTCTTAGTCCAGTTTGTCCCTTGTCCACTGGAGTCTGAGCCACAGAACAGATCTTGTTTTCGTACTCCAGACCCTTCCACATCCCCAGAATTGTTCGAAGACGCCAAACCAGCATATTCTCTTCGAAGGAAATCAAACTTGAGCACATATTCTCTTCTCATCTCCAACTGAGACCCAACTTAGTCAAAATCTTTAATAATGAACTGTAAACCTCTACTGTTTCCCCTCTATCTTGAAATTTGGACTTCAAACACTTTCAAAACTTCTGATACCTTGTATCTCTAGATCTCTGAGCTTTAGGAAGGGTCTGGATAAGTATCATTAACTTGGGGCTGGCAAGATAGCTCAGCAGACTAAAGTGCCTGCTTAGGCAAGCTTAGACAAGTACAGGGACTGCAGTTTGATTCCCGGTACCACATGCTGTGCCAGCCCTAACCCGGGTGGGCTGAGCCAGCAACAGAGTCTGAGCGTAGTGGTGCACGCCTGTAATCCCAGCACTGGGGAGGCTGAAAACAGGAGGATCACCAGGAGTCCAAGCTGCATAGTGAGACACTGTAGCAATCATAGATAGATAGATAGATAGATAGATAGATAGATAGATAGATAGATAGATAGATATAGATATAGATATTGTACTTGTAGCCTCCCAGCCTATTCAGTTTTCTGACTGTTAAAAGCCAGGAGTTGACAAAGCTAATGAGCTGAATTTTATTCTTATTCATAAGGTTTTCTTGCCATTTATAAGGTCTTATTCATAAGTGTAAGGATCCGTGGGTCTCAGTGTGATCCATTCTACCCAGGGGAGAAATGGTGGCAGGAATGAGGAAAAGATAGACAAGAAGACAAGAGCTGGGTTAGGTGGTGATTCGTCTGCTTGGTTGGTGAGACCCCCTGAGCAACAATATGGATATTTATTTATACCATTGCAAAGTTAGTAACACATGACACAAGGTTGCCTAGTGACGAATAGCCCACCATGTCCAGGCAGGATGGTTTTCTCAAGACTGAGGTAGCTTGACTGTTTTAGGCAATGAGGCCTCATCCTGCCCTCCCACATAGGATCAATTTCAGCTTCAGCGGCTCTCAGCAATGAGATCTTCAACCATACTCATTGGACTCCTTTCCTGGACCTGCTGTACCAAATCACCACAAACTTGGAAGCTTAAAATAATAGAAAAATAAATTCTCTCCCAATTCTCAAGGCCAAAAGTCCAAAGTCAAGATGCACACAGGGATGTGCTCCCTCCTAAGAATCTACAGGGAAGTTCTTCCTTGCCTGTTCCTGCTGTTGGGTGCTGTCAGCACTCCTGGAGGCTATATGACCCCAGCCTTCGCTTCCATCAGCACATGGCCTTTGCTTTGTCTCTGTGGGCTAACATGTCCTTCTACCTTTCTCTTGCCATTGGATTTAAAGCCTGCACAGATCATTTAGGGTAATCTCATCTCAAGATCCATAACTTAATTAAATCTACAATTTTTTTGCCAAATAGAATCACATCTCCAATAAGAGCAAATTCACAGAGGAGATGCATCTTTTGAGAGCTACCATCTAACCCACACAGCCATTTGTTTGGATCATCTATGGCAACTATGGAGCCACTGAAGCTGAAATTGATCCTATGTGGGAGGGCGGGATGAGGCCTTATTACCTTTATAGTCATGCTACCTCAGTCTTGAGAAAGACATCCTGCCTGGACATGGTGGGCCATTAGTCGCTAGGCAACCTTGTGTCATGTGTTACTAACTTTGCAAAGGTATAAATGAACATCCATATTGTTGCTTGGGGGTCATCTTGCCAACCATTGGATCATCTATGGCAACTTTCATGTTCTAACAGCAGAGTTGAATTGTCACTCTACTAAACAAAAACTTAAGCCTAAGCCTCATAAAACCTAAACCATTAATTAGCTGGCCTACTCATTATATATCAGTATATATCAGGGACTTTTTTTTTTTTGGTGGTATGGGGATCGAACTGGGGACCTTGCATTTGCTAGGCAGGCACTTATGCCTTATGCTGCTGAGCTATAGCCCCAGCCCTGGCCCTCTAATTACAAAAATGTCTCTCCACCCCAATCTAAACCTAAGCCCTGTTACAATACAACTCTGTGGAATCACGTTCCATCCTGGAATGAATCCTCCTCTTCCCTAGCCAATACACACACAGAGCTCATCATAACTTAAATTTTTGTTTGTAGCAAAACAATGCTGAACCCCATAGAGTATATGGAATATATAAGGTTAGATGTAAATATGATTGGTGTGTAACTCAGTGTTTTAAAAATTATGTCATGTACTTGCTCTTTGTGAAAATATATGTGTTTTGTAAAAAGTCTGTCACATAATTTGTGGGGAGAAAAGCTCACTTTGGAAAAGCTGATTTCCTTTTCTATGTCTTGTACATCTGATGTCAGTATTACTCCAACTTGTGCCAGGGGGCAATTTGAGGGAACAGATGGAAAAACGGTAGGGCCCTAAATTTTCCTCAGAATGTTGTCTCCCGAATCTACAAAGCAATATTGACAGAATGACCCAGTTCTGTGCTTGTTAAATATCAGAGCAAATCTCCACATGAAAATTCCATCTGAAAAGAAGAACAAACAAAACAATAGTATTTAAATTAGGACTGTGCACTTTTCATTCCTGAGGAACATCAAACAAATCTTTATTAGTTCATATGATGCACACATAAATTTGAAATTAGGAAAAAATTGCAATTAATCTAAATATTAAGTATACCAAGAAATAACAGAGACATATATTACCTGTGACTATTCCTCCTTATATATCATATACACACATGCACATACATATGGGTAGGCATCCTGACATTTGTACGTGAGTAGATTACACTCACCTGGATATAAATAGGCTGAGAATAGAGGAACAATATTTATTTTACTTTCCTAAGAAATGTGGTAGAAGTATGAGCACCCTTGACCTTCTCATAGCTCAATGAAGAAAAGTTCAACATCTTCCTCCACTGAGAAAGGAGTGTTAGATCTCACTTGAAAAGAAAAGAGCAATTTGTTTTCTGGAGTAACAGCCCATTGAAATATCACCTTTAAAGGTTGTAAAAAGGCATGCTGTATATTTACATTCATAGATATAAATGAAGTCTTCTAATAATAGAACCAAGGGTCAAAGGGAATTAAGCTGCAATCCCCTACTCCCTGATGATATTATATTTGATCAAATAGCCATTATATTTTATGCAATACCCACCTTGTTAAGAGCAGTTTTTCTAACCAAGGAGCTACATCAACTGCTACCATGTAGGAAAATCAAATAATTGTATTTACATAAGTGATGTTAGGGCCAGCCAGATAGCTTGGCGGACTAAAGTACTTGCTTAGACAGATGCAGGGACCGGGGTTCAATTCCCAGCCTGCCATGACAGCCCCGACCCCAGGGCATGCTGAGACAGTGATTGAGACTGGGTCAGGTGGCACGCACCTGTAATCAGTGCTTAGGAGGCTGAAAACAGGAAGAACACTACTAGTCCAATCTGTGTAGTGAGACCCGGTAGGCCCTCTACTAAAAATACAAAAAGATTTTTTAAAAAGTGATGCTACGAGGCATTAAATTAAGAAACACAGACAAGTCTCCCATGTTCCTGAAACTATGCGTTCCAGTAATGTATCTGTGCATGCTTCTTTCTCTTTAGGAACTGAAAACAAAGGAAAGCATAGTGTCCTTGGCCCAGACTGGAACTGCATGCCCCAGATGACCACCTTCATTGGCGAGGGGGAGCAGGAAGCCCAGATAACATACATAGATTCAAAACAGAAGACAGTGGATATCTCAGACAGCACTATGTGTCCCAAAGAGCACCGGCACTTGTATATGGACACTACCTATAATTCGGATGGGCTGAACCAGCAGCTGACCCAGTCTGGGAATGCTGCCTGTGAGGCAGACTATAGAAGTCTAGCCCAGCGGTCCTTGTTGACCCTCTCAGGACCAGAAACTCTGAAGAAAGCACAGGAATCTCCACGAGGAGCTAAAGTGTCCTTTATTTTTGGAGATCTTGCCTTGGATGATGGTATGAGTCCCCCCACGCTCGGATACGAAAGACTATTGGATGAGAATCCAGAAGTGCTGGCAAAGCAGAGGAACCTGTACATCAGCAGTGCCAATGACATGAAGAATCTGGATCTCACTCCAGACACTGAGAGCATCCAGTTTGTGGCAAATTCTGTGTACGCCAACATAGGTGATGTGAAGAACTTCGAGGCCCCCGAGGGGATAGAGGAGCCCCTCTTACATGACATCTGTTATGCAGAAAACACTGATGATGCGGAGGAGGAGGATGAGGTGAGCTGTGAGGAGGACCTTGTGGTGAGCGAAATGAGCCAGCCAGCTCTCCTTGACTTGTCCGGCTCAAGCGATGACATCATTGACCTGACCTCCCTACCCCCTCCGGAAGGGGACGACAATGAGGATGACTTCCTGCTACGGTCCTTGAACATGGCCATCGCTGCCCCACCCCCTGGCTTCAGGGACAGTTCAGATGAGGAGGACACTCAGAGCCAGGCCACTGCCTTCCATGAAGACAAGGAACAAGGAGGCAGCACACCAAGCGACGAGATCCCTGTGTCCCTCATTGATGCTGTGCCCACCAGTGCGGAGGGCAAGTGTGAGAAGGGGCTAGACAATGCTGTCGTCTCCACGCTAGAAGCTCTAGAGGCTCTGTCCGTGTCAGAAGAGCAGCAGACCAGTGACAATTCAGGTTCTTTCACGATTGTTACGTTTATTCACTGATAGCCATGTCATTCCATCTTTGCAACCCATTTGTCCCTGGAGTCCTGTTCTGTGATGCTCTCCATTTCACGCATGCCCATTTCATAAATGTGCTGAACTACCATCATGCATTTTGTGTTTTTTATTTCTTTTGTTATTTTTTAACATATGGTACATCTCCCTCCCTCATTTCTGGAACAACCGTGCAATAAGCCCAGAGTCCTTACTGCAAAGGGAAAACTTGGGTTTTTTTGTTTTGTTTTAATACTGAGCCCCATTTCCTTACATTTCTCCAAGTGCCTCTGATATATCCATTAATTGCTTCTTGTTTTTTACGGCATGCAGGTGTAGCCATCTTGCGAGCTTATAGTCCTGAGTCCTCCTCAGACTCGGGCAATGAAACTAACTCCTCTGAAATGACTGAGAGTTCTGAACTGGCCACAGCCCAAAAGCAGTCAGAAAGCCTGTCCCGCATGCTCTTGGCCACTCATGAAGGCTACCACCCTCTTGCAGAAGAGCAGACAGAGTTCCCCACCTCCAAAGCCCCCTCAGGGGCCTTGCCACCGAAGTCCTCATCCCATGGCCTGGCTGCTCGCCCTGCACCCGACCTCCCACCCAAAGTTGTGCCTTCCAAGCAGATGCTTCACTCAGATCACATGGAAATGGAGCCAGAAACCATGGAGACCAAGTCGGTCACTGACTATTTTAGCAAAGTGCACATGGGGCCGGTGGCATACTCCTGCACCAGCAAAAGGAAAAGCAAGCTGGCCGAGGGGGAAGGGAAAGCTGCCTCAGGTGGGAATGGCCCCATCCCGGGAAAAAAACAGCAAGGAACCAAAACAACAGAGATGGAGGAAGAGCCCAAAGGGAAATTTGGTACTGTGTCTTCGAGGGACAGTCAGCAGCACCTTAGCACATTTAATCTGGAGAGAACTGCCTTTCGTAAGGACAGCCAAAGATGGTATGTGGCCAGTGAAGGTGGGGTGGCGGAGAAAAGTGGCTTGGAGACAGCAAATGGGAAAGGCTTTCCTAGACCTCCTGGGCTCGGGACCAGAGAGACTGAAGGGCAGGAGGAAGGGGCTCTAGACGTAGAAGCTGGCGATGTTTCAGGACTCAGCCAAGGGGACCGTTTCTTAACAGACGTGGCCTGCATGTCTTCAGCCAAAGACCTAGACAACCCCGAGGACACTGACTTGCCCACTTGTGATCATGGCTCCAAGCTTCCAGAGGCGGAAGAGAGTGTGGCCCGCCTTTGTGACTACCACTTGGCCAAGCGGATGTCATCATTGCAGAGCGAGGGCCATTTTTCTCTACAGAGCTCTCAAGGCTCTTCAGTGGACACAGGCTGCGTCCCAGGCAGCAGCAGCAGTGCCTGTGCCACTCCTGTAGAGTCACCCCTCTGCCCCTCTATGGGGAAGCACTTGATTCCAGATGGTTCCGGGAAAGGTGTGAGTTATATTCCTTCAGAGGAGAGAGCCACAGGCCTCCCCAGCCATGGAACCACCTTTAAGGAACTGCACCCACAGACGGAAGGGATGTGTCCACGGATGACAGTGCCAGCTCTGCACACAGCCATTAATGCCGACCCCCTGTTTGGCACTTTGAGAGATGGTTGCCATCGGCTCCCCAAGATTAAGGAAACCACAGGTACAGCAATGATAGATTTAGCTCTTTGCATTTCACACCAGGAACATGAATTCACAACAAATCTCAACACCTAAAGTGCAGAAGAGAAGTAAACAGTGAGGGATAAAAAGGCCACCAAAATTTAGTAGCAATTGCTGATCAGGCCCTGAGGTTAAATAGTGAAGTTTCTAGGTCTGCAGCAATGTTGAAAATGTCATTTGCTCTTTGTAATCTTGCTCTGCTCTTGCTTTTAGAATCTGATAGAGTAATCATTTTTATTCTAAATTCTAAAGGCAGTCCTTTAGCAGGGCCTGGTGGTACTTTTAGTTAGAAGGTGGTATGGCTTAGGGTCAAACAGTAGTTTTTCTTCCCAAGATATGTCCTTTGTAGTTTTGGTAGCTGGTTGTTGAGAGGTAGGAGAGGCTAATAGAGCACAGTACTCATCGCAGGGACCCTGGAGGGGCTGGAAGAGAGCGCTTGCCCTTCAGCAGTCTCACAGATTCTGCCCTTCTCTGATTGACTCCTGTAAAGAATATCCTTATGTGTCTGGCATACCTCTATGTCATGAAGGTGCCAGAGCTGTGCGTGATTAGCTGCCACACTCCCCCAAAACAATGAAACCTACACACAGGTAGAAACAAGAACTCAGCCCCTTCCTATACCTGTTGCCACAGTGCAAAGACCCCCTGAACATATGTCCCTCTCACCCATCCACCACACAGCCCATCACATGCAATCAATCAATACTCCTTCATGGTTTCCTGTTTCAGATCTTAGGAGTGTCTTTTCTGTACAGGTGAATGAATGTTAATAAGATCTTATATTGGTTAATTTCCATGTCTGCCTTTTCAAAACTCTTAAAATCTCAAATGTTTTCTACTTTCCCACAACTCGCCATTGGTGTTGCCTGCCTTGGGAAAGCAATCTATGAACTCTGACCTAACTTATCACCCAACTGCATCTTTCCTCTTGAAATTAATTAAATCCTTTATTAACCAAATTAGTCCACTTCTTTTTAAAGATAGCAATGTGAGGGTTAGCCTAACTCCCTTGAATGAAACTTAAATATCTTTAACATGTTTGAAAAATGCATACATAGCATACATGTTTTCTGAGTATGTGTCTAAACTTTGGTGATTAAATACTGGGAACAAGACAATTCATTGTCTACCTCAAAAAACATTTGCAATTTCTAGATGATCCCATGTGAATAAGTACCACGGTTCCAGAAATAACAGATTCTCGTATTTCTTGTCCTTCATTGAGATGGAAATCTGATATGAGCTGTCAGGAGGCAGCCTTTGGAAACCAGGGTGTCCCTGACATATGGCAGCTCTTCTACACTGTGTCTTTGAGAAATGACAGGCATCACTTAGAGATGTCGTGAAATGGCCACCCAGGTGATGCTTAATGAATCTCTCTGTTTTTCTACTACCCCTAGTGTAGCTTTGACAGAGCCTGGGAAGGAGAGACGAGGAGGAATGCCTTCAGCTTGGTCTCAATATCCTGAAGCCGATCCCATTCTGCTACCATCAAACATTCACTCGGAATCAAAGGTGCCAATTCCAAATCAAGACCCTAATGATTTCTCCCAAGCAAACCAGGCATATGGAGAGGCTGTGAGCTGGCGGCCACCAGATCTCGGAGGAGGGAGCCTCAGGACACCTCCCAGCCAGAGAGTTCTCAGACATAGCTGCAGTGTCCTCTCAGGATCCGTAGGTTTGGAGACCTTCCAAGATAGAACCAAGGGTGCAGTCAGCTTGAAGTGTCCAGATATCACAGAAGCACAGGAAGCCACTTGGGAGAGGCATGCGGAACTACCCCTGGGGAAGAAACTCACCAAGAGTGTTTCCCAAAGCTCCATGAACTTTAGTTCTGAGGGGAAGCTTCACAAAAGGTCCCCAGTGGCTCATAAAGACTCAAAGCTCTATAGGACATTACCCTTGAGGAAGCCAGAGGGTAGTAATTGGAGGTGCCGAGGACCTTTTAGCTACTGCTTCCTGAACCGAGGGCAGGATGAAGATGGTGATGAGGATGAAGAAGAGGGACAGGCCGCTCTCCAGGTCTCTTGCCTGTATCGGCCACAGATGACTCAAGCCATGCCACAACCAACTAGCCCATCACTGGCTGTTGGGATTCAGAAGCAGGGAATAGAGCTATCCAGAGGGTCACTGCTGAAGGTCTGGGAAGAAGACCTGAATGGCCCAGATGACTTGGACTTCAGCAATCTGGCTTTTGATGCCCGGATTGCAAGAATAAATATCCTAAAGGAGAGCACATATGTAATGCCTGATGGGTTCCTTGAAGCCCAGAACCATGCCAACGAGCTGCTCTGCCTCATCAGAGCAACCAAGGGGAAGAGAGAGGAGTTCCGCCCTGAAGCATATGACCTTACACTTTCGCAGTACAAGCAGCTGTTATCCATTGAGTCCAGACAGTTGGGAAGTGCCTGTAGGAAGATGGCGCTGGCCGAGAAAAGCCCAGAGGAGATGCTCCTGGCTATGACCTCCAGCTTCCAAGTGCTCTGTTGCCTAACAGAAGCTTGCATGAGACTAGTGAAAGTTGTGAACTCAGAAACACAGCGGCAGGAAATCGTAGCGAAGATTGACCAAGTGGTCATTAACTACATTTGTCTCCTGAAAGCTGCTGAGGCAGCCACTGGGAAGACCACTGGGGAGTCTAATGCTGGAATCTTGACGCGACATTCAACCACCATGGCCGCTCTTGTAAGCACACTAACACGTTCTCTCAAGATGCTTTTAAATAAATAAATAAATCTGAAAAGTCACATCATAATCTACCTTTGCAAAGCCATACATGAACTTTTATTTACTTTCTGTGTACGATGAACAGATGTCTCCTTTCTTCTCTCTGTATATTTTGTTATTTTATATAAAATAGGAGATAAAAGTTACATTGATGAAATGTTGAAATGTCCTAATCAGATGTATTCTCTTTATATTATACATATATATATATATATACATGTAAAAGAAATATACCAGAAAGTGATGGCACTTGGCTATTTTTCATATAGTCAAAACTTCAAGTATATGATGTGAAATTTTAAATTTTACTGTGCTAGAGCAAAACAATCAATCTTATCCCCTCTCCTTCCAAGCAGATACTTGGAGACCATACCATTCATATTTAGAAGTAAAATCCAAAAGAAAAAATAGAAAAAAATCATCATGTATATAAAACAGTATTTATGTTTTAAAATTATGATTTTTAAGCATTGGAAATAGCAAAAAAAAGCATTTAAAATTCAAGAAGCTATTATTAATTACTAGACAATATATATGTAATAAATTAATATTTTGCTCATAGTGTTTGGTTATTGGACGCTTTCTTCCAAGAACCCCACATATTTAATTTTGGTTTATGTTATTTGGGCTACAGATGGGTAGGGGGGTGGATTCTACTGGGTCCACACAAATGCTCTTCACAGGATTTCTAGAATTAAAAAGCTTCCCAAAAGCAAGAACAGAGGGAATGCTGGGCACTTTCCTAGGTAATACTAAAGTTATGGCTTATCTAATTACATAAGATGAATAGAATTAATAGTACCAAAATTAAACTGATGAAAAGAGAAATATGCTTTAACGAAATATCAAAATACATAAACCAAAGACAGTATCTTCTTCCCACCCCAACTCAACCGTGAATCTTAAAGTTCCCTTTAGCATCTCAGAACATTAGTAGCACATTTGCAAACCTACAAACTTAAGGAATATTGAATGATCAGGAAGAGAAAGCACAGATCCAGTCATTTTGACCAGCTGCAGACCAGTACCAAGGAGGGAAGTCCTTAGCCACTCTTACTGGGGCTTCATGCAGCGCCTTCTCTGCAAGAGCCAGAGCTGCTGACCCAACTTGGAATGATAGACTAATAGCAAGACAGGGTTTCAAATCTGGAATGTTCTACAAAATCCAGGGGAGATGGCTACTCTCATGCTAGAAGCCATGATTAAATAGAGTATTTCTTAAATAAGCACTAAATCTGGACTGGCTGATACAATATGAAATCTGGAGGGAAAAAAAACAGCAGCAGTAAATTGGACCATTCATGTGAAACCAGTGGGCTGCAAAGTTTTCAGAACTGCCATCTCTCTAACCATGTGATGTTGGATCAAAAAAAATGATGCAAAATCTGCAATCATGAAATAAATTTCATATGTACATATGTATTTCCTAGGTCACTCAGTGTTCAGCTGTACACACTCCAACTTGTGTAGGTGGTGCCTCCGAATATGACAGTAGTGTACCAAGTACAATTATTTCCATTTTTGTAGCCTACTGCCAGGAGGCATAACACAGTCAACAGTTGTTATTTCTTGCTAGCCAGCCTTTCCACAGAGATTCAGTAACAAAAGCTACACCACATGTTTATAGATGACAGCAAACAAAAGGAATTTAGGCATGTATTATCATAAAGTTTAATTAAATACTAAAATGTGATTTCATTACAATTATGACTATAAATTTTTGGTGTTTTGATATTGAGAGCTATTAGTGGTGTTTACTGTGGAAATATTTAGTAAATATCATTCTGTGTACTAAACTACTAACATACTAATAGGATGTGTGCTCTGTGTCAGACAGTATGCTGAACATTATTACATATATTATCTCATTGAATCATCATGACAAGCTTACAGCTTGGACACTATCATTAATTCCTTCTGATACAACATGGTTTAATAAAACAATACAGAGTTTGGGGTCAGAAATATCTTGATTTAATTTTCTACCCCTGACATCTTGGGAAAGATATTTTTTTTCTAAATCTCAGTTTCCTCATGATAAAACGGAAATCAGTAGTAATCTCTACTTCCCAAAGGATTGTCACAAGTTTTAAGTAAAATTATGTATGTAAAGTTCTTACCAAAATATCTGGTGGAGAATAAGTACTCAATGTTAGGTATCATAATCATCATAATCGTCATAATCATTGTATTAAATATATCAACCAAGATAACATGTAGAGGGTGTTTGTTTTATATGCATATTGTACCCTGACTGTGTGCAGAACACATTATGTGAATTGCATATATATAAAAGAAATGTACACGGAAATGATGATCCTTTACAAATTGCATTTCTAGTTAAAGCAATGTCCTAGTCCATTCCAGTTTTTTGAGAAGCCTCGGGGAAATGGCTCTGGGTCTTTCTAATCAATTTCCCATTCCCTACTGCTGCTCCACTAAGTTTCTGTTTCTTATAAACAAATTCTTTACTACTCAGAAAAACTTAAGGGGCTCCCCTCCCTTTCACTAAGCACGGGGCTCCTAACTGGGGTCCAGGTTGGGTAGAGGATAAGAAAAACATACTAGAATGATACCTGTGTTTATTTTTATCTAGCTTTTTTATGTTTGTGTATGTTTTATAATGGCATAAGAGTACAATGGTACATGTACATAATTTTAAATAAATAAATAAATGAATAAATAAATAAGCATATGCCTGGTGCATGCATGCAAAGCTATTGTTACAGGTAGGAATGCATTCACTAAAGTTTGGAGAGTACCCAACTGGAGAATCAAACCTCCTTGGCCTACAAGTACTTTGTGTTTAGTACTGTTTTTCTAAGTGTTATTTCCTATTATCTCTATTAATCTTTTATTATAAAACTTCCAAACATTCAAAAGTAGTCTGTATCATCTAAGGAGGTAGTGTGTCCACGCGAGGCACCAATTCATGCTGTTGTGCTTTCTCTATTTTGACTCACCGTACCCCATACTTTAGGATTTCGATGCAAATCGCAGATAGCAGAGCACTTTTTTTGTTTTTTTGTTTTTTCAAAGTTTTATTGATAAACAGATAACAATGAGACAGTTTCAAATCCAATCGGAAGTACAGTTTCAACAAATAATACACTGCATATATTCTTCTTAGTGGTTAATTGCTGTACAAGAAGTGGACTTGTGATCCTATTTACAAACACCATTAGAACAAATCATTCTATTCATTAAGAGAATACAACTATATATCTATCCTAACCACTTGGAATACACAGATATAAAATGGACATTCATCGGTATACCTCATTTTTTCTAAGTTCCGTTATTGAATATTATAGGTGTGTAAACTCAGCAAAATATTCTAAAAGAGTCCAGTAGCCCATAATAGCATTGGGTCTTCTGTTTAACTGGCACTGTCAGAAATTATTGACCTGAGTCCCCCACAGCTCAACTTAACAGCATGGCTTTATTTCTTATATTTCGACTTCATACTTTTCTACTGGATGGTTAAGACCAAGGTAAAGCAGGACCTATGCAACAAGAGTTGTAGCTTTTTGGTCTGAGAAGGTCAGTGAAATGTCCTCAGGATTTATCTTGAGATCCCGTACCTCAGATTGTAGAACCTTTGTCAGTGTAGCCATGTGGATGAGTCACGGCCATTGCTTGGCCAATGAGAGCACTTTTGTTTTTATTTTCTGTTGTTTGGAGGCAATGTCTCACTAGTTCAGGCGGGCCTGAATCTCGCTTCTGTGGCCGAGGATATCTTCAAACTCATGACAACCTTCCTGCCTCAGAGTCCTAAGTGATGGGATTACAAGGGTGCACTACCATGCCCCACAGAGCATTTAATACAGAAACATTTCAGTAAGCAACTTTTATAGATATAACCCTTAAACATGACCACAGTGGCATCTTTCCATTTTAAAACTTGCCAATTCCTTAATATTTTGAAGAAATAAATGGGAAAAAAAGGAAGTCCTCTGTAAACCTAACCTCCAAAGATAGTCATTGTGCTCAGTGTAGGGCATCTTTTTGAGTCCTTTTCTCTGTGAACGCTGCTATCCTGTTCATGAGCTTAACTTTGTTTTCAGAGTTATTCTGACCCCAGCTGCCTTTTGTCTGAGTCTCAATTCCCACAGACTTCCTAGAAGTGGATTGGCCAGAAGGAGTACAACTGACATGAAAGCGAGAATGCTCTGGTGACCAATTAACATAGCCTTAGGCCTGTCGTAAAATCCAGTTTCTGATGCAATTGCTTTGCACTTTAAAGTTACCACAGACCCCAGCGACCCGAAGGCCCAGCAGCAATTAGTTAAACACAAAAGAAATTGTTTCCAGAAAAAAGATGAAAATTAAGCACTGAGATCTCTAGCTATAGGACACTACAACACTCAAGTCCCTTGACTATGAAGTTCCTCTTTCATTGTGACTTGTTTCGGAAAAGAACCTCTCTATTTTACACTTTCTTGTATTTCTAAATGCCAGGGACGAATCATGGAAATGGTGTTTCTGAGCTTCTCAGCATGTTGCTCTGACTTCTTCATCTTGGATTAATGTTTTGGCCGTGGAGCAGTTTGCTCTGTGGCTGTTTATCACCCAGAGACTCTGTTAAATGTTCTTGAAATTTAAAAAAAAAAGAAATTATCTATATTCAGGTGATTTTGTATCTCTTCCAAACATTTAGAAATCTTCCTGAGGCATGAATGATGCCCTGAGTTTAATAGGAACACCACAAAAAACAAAAACAATACAAAACAAAAAATAAACAAAGGACAAATAAATGTCTTCATGAGCATCAAAATACATGAACAGTACATTGTTTGTTTCTAATATCTTTACTTGCAAGTGGGCAATTTTGACCTCTCTAGCGCTCGCTCATTCTCACTCTGTCTCTCTGTGTCTCTGTCTCTGTCTCTGTCTCTCTCTCTCTCTCTCTCTCTCTCTCTCTCTCTCTCTCTCTCTCTGTTTGCCTTTATGAATTTTACTACTGATTTCCCCTCTGCCAGTCCAAACACTATGAAAAGAAATGTAGATAGAATATCCCTAATCTTCCTTTAGAAGCAGGTTACAGCAATAGCTGTTCAGCTTTGAAAGATCAAAGAGAAAGAGTCTTCCTTTTTGAACTGAATTTTTATACACAATTTGACAATCACCAAATTGGATACTTATTAGTTAGTCCAGTTATTTTGTGGTCTACCTGTCTCACTTTTTAATTTTAAAGCCTGTACATAGGAAATCCATGGAAAAAATATTCCATGACTATCAAATGTTGTTATCCCCAAATAACCAAATGAATGACAGTCTATATAGTGCTGAAAGAAATCAATAATCTCAAGTAGCTTATAAAATTAACCTGCTTCCATCAGCTGAATTTCCTCGAATATTTCCTGCATATTTATAATAATTATATCTCAATTTTCTCTTACATATTAACTTCAGAGCCTAGGATTTTTTCTGCTGTGTTCATTCTTCCTGTTAATTTTCATTTCCAGTCTACAGTCTGAACCAAAGTTCTGTGCCATTTGTAGCATCATAACTCAATTATAGGCAGAATTCACTTTGGCAGATGACATCTAGGGAGCTAAGCTTCCTTGGTAACTTCTAACTAAGTACTATGTCTGCTGTTTTCATTTAGATTAGTAACTGTCTCAGCTACTTTTCTGTCATTGCTGGGACAAAATACTCAATACCCAAAATTAAGGAAGGAAAGCTTTATTTAGCTCACAGTTAGTGGGGTTTCAGTCCATACTGAGCTGGTTCCAAGGTAGAGTGGCACATAGCAGAGGGAAGATGTTCATTGTGGCAGAAGGCAGCAAAATAGCAAGAGCAAAAGGGAGGAGTGGTGGCAACAAAGGCAATAACAGCAACAGAGAGCAAGTCTGTTTCCCTTATGTTGCATTCAGGATATCTGCCCCAGGCCGGATGTAGCATTCACACCCGTAATCCCAGCAGCACTCACACTCATAATCCCAGCACCTGATCATCAATTAAGGACAAATTCTAGAAGTGTGCCCCATGCCTCCATGAGGATTTGTGGGGACAATTAGACACAAACCTTAACAGTATCTATTGCCTACTGTGCCCATTCACTAATGACCCATTACTCCTTTCTGCCTCCCACTGAAAGAAGAAGAGTGGGCCTATTCATTCATTCAGCAGCTGCTAATAACTTCATACTCTTGTCAAATATGCTAAGTACCACAGGCAGGTACAATGATAAATATGATTGACATAGTTGCTGTCAAAAAAATGGAGTGCTCATTGTAGAACAGGAAAACCCTTGTCATTCTCAAAGAATGGAGAAATTCAGAGCAAGTCAGCATCACAGGCAGTCTTCCTTTGCACAGTAACGTAGGCCTACAAAGATGGTCTTGCAAGCTGAAACTGTGAAGACCTATCTAATCAATGAGAAAAAACTCATGCCTGCTCCATGACTGTATTAGTCAGCTTTCCCATTGCTGGGACAAAATCCCCAATACCTGAAACTTGGAGGAAGGGTTAATTTTGGCTCATGGTTTCAGAAGTTGTAGTACAAGGTTAGCAGCAAGGCAGAAACGTCATGATGGATGGGTTTGCAGAGGCAAGCTACCCAACTCCTGGCATCTAAGAAACAGAGAGCAGAAGAAGAACCCAAGAGGAACAGACCGGGGACCAGACATAGCTCCCAGTGTCACAGTCCCTCAAACTAAGCCCAACCTCCTAACAGGAGATGATCAGCTATGAATGCAAAAGCTGGCCAGCCCAGTGTCAAGCTTAGTACCTTCACAGTCCAGTCTCCTCTCCTGGAGTCTCTTCATGCAGTCACATTGACAAAATCAAGATTAAGTGACACAGGAGGCTAGCAAGATAGCTCAGTGGCATAAGCGCCTGCGTGGCAAGTATGGGTCTGAGTTCCATTCCCGATATTGTGGGAGGGCAATTAAGGGGCACAATGACTTTCAATAATTGTGAAAATTTTGAATTCTGTCAATTATAAACATACTGGGACATGAAAAGGTACAGTGAATAGAAAGGATACATACTGAGTACACACTAATTTAAACCATGAGCTTTGAGAGTTAAAATGAGTCTTTGTAAAAACTTACCAGGTATAGTTTGAACGATGCTGGCCTGCTTACTCATTGTACAGTAAAGACAAGCATCTTTGCTATGCTCTGGCAAATTGGCACACCCATTGTAAATTTGAATCAGCTTCTAAAATTTTATCATTGTACTTTTATTTATTTATTTATTTACTTTGTAAGGAAGGGTCTACAGGGTATTCAGGGTCTCACTATTAGATCAGACTTGTAGTGATCCTCCTCGTTTATTGCCTCCCAAGAGCTGGAATTACAGGTGTGCGCCACCATGCCCAGGCTAAATTGCTGTCTCAGCACGTCCCGGGGGCGGGGCTGGCACTGCAGCCCCGGGATTCAAACCTCCAGCCCCTGCGCCTACTTGCAGGGGCTTTAGTCTGCTGAGTTATTTGTCTGGCCCTATCATTGTAGTCTTATCATGCGAAATGTCACCGAAAGCTCCTTCCACATGGTGTGTTGCTTTTTTCTGAATATCACTTCCTGAGACAGCTTCATCCTTTTCAAAACTGCACTCTCCCTTTTTGTCAGTGTTCACCTTCGCTATATCTCTCTGGCTCGCATCTGGAGGCTCAAAGGAAGATACTGCCATCTCCATTATCAGTGATTTCAATTGTTAACTCACATTGCATATTAATTTCACTTCCATTATCATCACTTTGCGGCTCCTGCCACCACTTTTCCACCTGTGACTTTGTCACTAAGCAGGAAAAAATGAGGCTCCCCACTAAATGTTCTGCTGTCTGAGCATGAGTAGAAGAGTGAATACTCAGTGACCAATGGCTCACAAACTTCAGAAGTGATATGGTAGGTCACCTGCCATTACGCACAACCTTTGGAAGAAGTGATGTGGTGGTCCCTTGCCATGAAGCACAACCTTTACTGATGGGCTTTAAGGAGCCAACAGCAAAATTTGCACTTTATACAATTACTCAGTTAACATACCATGGTCACTAGAATTAAACCATGTTGCTGGGGATTGATAATTAGTTAAACCATGGAAACTAAAATTCATGCATATCAGAACCATAAATAATGAAAACTGGCTGCACGCAGATGTTTGAAGGGCCTAAAACCAGTGGGAAAAAGAAATAGTGGAAATCTTCAAGTGTGTAATGCTCAAAATATGACTGCAAATGGTCATGTGTAGCCACTGAGGACTTTCAATGTGGTCACTGTTTCTAGGCAAATGAATTTTTAACTTCATATAATTAAAAAACCCATACATGGCTATTGGCAACCATATTTTATAGCACATTTCTAGTGGGAAAGCACATAAAAATAAACAAGAAAATGAAAAATGCAATTAAGTTTTTTTTTCAGAACCAGGGATTGAATTTGGGCCCTTGAGCTTGCCAGGGAAGTGCTTATTCTACTGAGCCATCTCCCCGGCCCTGCAATTAAGTTCTAAGAAGGAAACTGTTAGACTTCGGAAGAAGGCTGTATGTGAATGAATGATTTTTCTTGATTTAGAAAGAAGGTATTGATTGTAATCAGAATACATGTCATCCATTTCACACAATCCCTACTGAAGATATTTAAATAGTATAATAGACAAAAGTAGGAAATAAAGTCTCCCCCTTATTAGACCAGAACTTCAACTAACCCAAATTATTTTTCCTTGTCTCAGGGCAAGTCTTAGTTCAAAATTCAAGTGAGCCTCCCCCTAAATGCAAATACCAATGTATGCTTGCACACACACACACACACACACACACACACACACACACAGACAGAATTAAACACTCACTTGTTCTCAGTGATGCCTTTCATGCATATCCAGTACATGGGCTTCTTGCCCTCTATTTTATGTCTTGTAACAGAAACTCTATAAAGGAAGTTGTGTTACTTATACACATTAACTATACTATATATTTTATATGTAGCCTGACATAATTCCTCTTCACTAAATTTGGCCAGGGATGCAAAAAACTGGACACCCATATATGAGACACGATTTGTGTAGATAAATAATTTTCTCCAAGATCTGAGCATCTGCTGTAGAATTCTGATAACAAATTAGTTTGCAAATTACTGGCAAAGGCATTGTGGAACAGTGGGTTGTGGCAAACACTTGCCTCACCCATCATAGCAGTCTGTTTCCTAAAGCATGGCCACCATGACAGTTTAACTCCACACTAACCCTTAGCTCAGAGCCTAGGTTTTCCTGGGCTTTACCTTCATTTTTGTCTGTTCTTGGACCCAATTTACTTCCTGGAATAGTTTTTAAGCTATGCCCAAGTTCACTCAAATATGTCCCAAAACATATATTCACATAGATATATGTGTATATACATATATATGTGTGTATTATTTCTTTCCATGATTATTGTTGCAAATAAACCTGGTCAAGAACTGAATCAAATTTCTCCATAAAGGCAATATTGAACTGAACAATTGAATTTGATTCAGTTCTCATCCAGTTCAATTTATGATCAGAATCATAAAAAGAATTAAATTCATGAACTGAGGTACCATACCACTTGTATCAGTCAGGATTTACTAGACAAACAGATATGACAGAAGATGCACAAATGTATAAGAAATTACAAGACTGGCTTACGACAGTCAGCCTCAGATTTGGACAAGGAAATTTGCGGAGGGCATCTGCACTCTAGGAGCTGAAGGGTCGAATGCAAGGTCTGAGGCTCACTGCAGTGTCTGTGCTAGTCCCTATCAGGAGGCGAATGAATCTGCGCCAGAAGCTGAAGAATCTACAAAGGCTGGAGACCCCCAAGTGGAAGCCAAACAGTCTCTGCCTGAAGCCAGGAGATGATGACCAAGGTGAAGGTGAAGGCTGGAGCTCTTCTGAAGAAGCAGCAATCAGTCTTTCCTCATTTCCCTTTTATTGTATGTAGGATACCTGCACTGGGGGCCAGCTTTACACACACTCCATCTCTGTGCCTTCCTATTGCACAGGCTTAGGATGAAAGGACCTTGACTCCCTACTGAGTCACAGTTAACCTTCTAAACATCTCAAGTTCATGTCCAAGAGCTCTAAGGATAGACATGTCCTTTTCACCCCAGGACGCAGAACTGCTAAGTTATTTAGTTAAACTTCGCAAAGTATTAACCATAACACCCTTGTATATATCTTCATCCATAATTTTACTCTGTCCCTGTCTCTGTCTTTGTCTCTGTCTATCTCTATCTCTGTCCTCTCTCTCCCCTCCCCGAACTTTGTCTTTTTTAAGACTAGGTTTCACTGTGACATCTGTAGCCTTGAACTTACATTTTTTTTTGTATTTTAGGGAAAGGTCTACAGGGTATTAAGGGTCTCAATACTATATCAGACTTGTAGTGATCCGCCTGTTTACAGCCTCCCAAAAGCTGGGATTACAGGCGTGCGCCACCACACACAGTCTTAATTGCTGTCTCAGCGTGCCCTGGGGGCAGGGCTGACATGGCAGGCCTGGGGATCAAACCCCTGGTCCCTTCATCTGCTTGCAAGTGCTTTAAGCCTTGAACTTACTTTGAGGCTGGCCTCAGATAACTTGCAATAATCCTGTTGCCTGAACCTCTGGAGTGCTGGGACTACAGGTGTGCACCACCATACCTGGCCTATCCAGGACAATCTCTCTTTTGATTACCTAAAAATTAACAGATTTGAGGCCTTAGGTACATCTCCAAAATGTTTTCTCCTTTGCCAAATGCTGTTAGTTAGAAGCGTGTCACAGTTTCTGTCCCTACTTAAGGGGAAAGGACTGTACCAGGAGACAGAAATCATAGGGAACACCTTAGGGTCCGATTCCCATGCCTTCCAAGGCTTTTCCAGCTGTTGCAGACTGAAGAGGTTCCATATTCCTCTTGAGTAGAAGAAATAATGTCCACATTTCTTCTCGTATAGAAATACAGCTATAATTTGAGTCTCTAAAGGCCACATGGGAATCCTTCAGCCTTCCCTGTCCAGGCCTATGCCCATTTTCTAGATATATTTCTGTGTTAACATGCCAAGTGGCTTGTGAGCTGGAGAATCCAATAATTATGATGTACTGACCTATGCAGGTCAGGATTTTATTAGTGCTAAATTCATAGGCAAGCTTTTTGTGGCAACGTGACTTTTTTCATTGCACTCATTTTAGAGTCAAGTTAAAACTTCAGTATCAGGTTAGATCAAATAATTCAACTGGAAGATAAATTATTAAAGATGCTGAACTTTAGCCCACATAACCATGCCTTTCTCAAATATTTATGGGAAAATAGGATATGGTCAGCTCAGATCATTGGCCCCCAAGTTATTCATCTGGCAACAGAGTCCATGTGTTCAAGTTCAACCACTCAGCAGGCCCCACTTGGAACCCTTTAGCAGAATTTCTGGAAAGAATGATATTCCCTTCCTAGAGGTGCCAGGAAAGATGAGTATGGCTTAGGACCTTGATTCCATCCCCCTTTGTCCTCTCCTTTTATTTTCCAAGGCTGTATAAACCTATATTAATAAAACAATTCACTGAAGCACCTCTTATTTGGTACTCCCTGGATTTCTGCAAAAGATGTAGTAACACACACACACACACACACACACACACACACACACACTTCACAAGATGTAAACAAATACATCACATCACTCAGAATTATATGCAAGGACCAGATTTGCTTCCTTCATGCAATCTGCCTATGCTTCTCATTCGCAAATATTAGCTATTAATGTCATTATAAACAGTTTTCAGTGTGTTTATAATGACATGAATAATATGTAATAATAAATGTTGTAGTCAATATTTGTTCAGGCACAGTGCACCACACACTGTGTTAAACGGTCTTCAAGTGTAATTGTTGCATTTATTTCATAGGACAATCTATAAGAAATTACTGATTTCCTAATTTTTTGTATTTTTTTTCCAGAGGATGAAGCATCTACAGGGTGTTCAGGGTCTCACTATGTAGATCGGACTCATAGTGATCTGCCTGTTTACAGCCTCCCAAGAGCTGGGATTACAGGTGTGTGCCACCATGCCCAGTCTCAATTGCTGTCTCAGCACGCCCTAGGAGTGGGGTCAGCACAGCAGGCCTGGGGATCCAACCCCTGGCCCCTGAGCCTGCTTGCAGGTGCTTTAATCAGCTGAGCTATTTGGCCGGTCTTCTGATTTCTCAATTTTTTTAAAAAAAGCAAATTGAAGATACCCCAAATAACAACCCAGAATCATAGATGCTTGTCAGACTCAAGGTATGAACTCATGAATTGCAATTTCATACAGTAGATTTTAGTTAAACAGCCAACTTAATTGTTTAGAATCAAAGAAGTACTAGCATGTGCTTTTAAAAACTTAAATCCCACCAAAGAACATGCAACCATCTCCCCTTTCAAACTCCCCAACCTAAGTTCCAATTCCAAGAGATAAATTGTTTAATCAGGTATGTTTGTTGTGTGGTTGGTTTGGTTTGGTTTGATTTTAGTAGTGGTACTAAGAGATAGAACACTGACCTTCATGCATACTGGGTGCATGCTTTACCCACTAAACTTTAACTCTGTCCATTTTTAGATTTTCTAGTGGTTTCTCCGTAGTTATAATTAATACAATTGTTTGTCTTTCCAACAGTGAAATGATTTTTTAAATTTTTATTTATTTTATTTTATTTTGAAGAGTAAAAACAAAAGCAAAAACAAATAGCAGAAACAAGGTAGCATACAACAATAGATATGCTACAGATTTTCAAACAAGAATAGAAAATTAGCAGTGCTTGTTATATTACTTATTTTTGATCATTATTCAATGCTTGCCTGAAATGATTTTTATCATTTGAAAATTGAGGATTTCACTTACTTCTGTTACCTTTCATGTTTGACAGGGATAGTAGCAATTTCTATTCTTAGATACTTTTTCTCAGTATTGAAGATTGAATTGAGTATTATCCTTTGCACTGAACTACATCCCCAGCCTCTTTTCATTTTGAGATGGGGGCTCACTAAGTTGCCCAGGCTTGGCTCAAACCTTTAATCTTCCCAATGCAGTCTTCCAGAGTGCTGGGATTGTAGGCATGTACCACATGCGTGTGTTGTTTGGGGATACTCATTGTCTTGGTTACTTCCTCAGCACTGAGACACAGTACTTGATGCCACAATTTAAAGGAGAAGTTTATTTTGGCTCACAGTTCATAGTGGTTCCAGTCCAGAGTGGGTTGGTTTCAAGGCAGGGTAGTTTTGCAGAGGGGTATGGCAGAGGAGAATTGTTCAAGAAGGAGAGAAAGAGGGGGAAATGGCGGGGGGGTGGTGGTGGAGAGAGCGAGAGCGAGAGCAAGAGAGAGAGCAAGAGAAGAAAGAGAGATATAGATGCTCTCAGACCACACCCCAGAAGCCCACCACCTCCAACCTAACTTCACCTCCCAACATCATATTTATCTATAAACTCATCATCAGATCTATACACTGAAGTATAGCCCATCCCCATGGTCCAATCACCATGCAAAAGCCACAGCTGGGACCTTGCTGGAATGCCTAGCTATAAACTATAATACTAATTTAGCTTTAAATATTATAATTACATCTGTTTCTGGCTCAGTCATGGTAGATAATCTCCTTGACTCCTCACATACAGGAAATGAAGGTGTTCGTACCCACAGCTTTTCTTTCTCTCCCCTAGCTTCCTCTTTTTATGTAGGACAATCAGTAGCTTCCCATTACCATGAACAATAATGCTATTAAAATATTCTGCATGACTAATGTGCCTGCTTAGGCAGGTATAGCAACTGTGGTTCAATACCCAGAGTGCCATGCCATGCTGACCCCGCCCCCAGGGCACACTGAGACAGCATTTGAGACTGGTCGTGGTGGCATGCACCTGTAATCCCAGCACTTGGGAGGCTGCAAACAGGAGGATCACTACCAGTCTGATTTGTGTAGTGAGACCCTGTAGATCTTATACTAAATATATAATAAAAATTGTATGGCATTTAAGAATAAAAAAAACTGTGACGCACAACTTGCTAGAGAAATACTGCTTTCTCAAAAAAATGTGAAGTTACCCAGAGCTCTTCTGCAGTGTGAAACAAAACCTCTTAGGGAAGGAAAGAAGAATGATGCAGTTAATTTTATGCTCATTATATCTTAAGTCAGTAGTTCTCAAAATGTGGGCCCTGAACCAAGAGCATCAGCATCACCTAGAAAATTGGTAGAAATGCAAATTATTGGGTTTCACCCAAGCCTACCAAATCATACACTCTGGAGCTGGAGTCCAGGAATCTATAATTTAACAGCTCAACTCATTAGAATCATCCAGGTGACTCTAATGCATAGTCAAGCTTGAGAAGTACTGTGTCAAATAAATAACAAGCACAATTTAAGAACCATGATTCTTTCTTGTGCTAAACATTGTCTTGTAACTGAAATACTTAAAACATGCTGTGAAAATTGCAATCCACACATAGTGGCTATAATTAATATTTTTGAAAAGATGACTATGGGCTGCATACATATTTGTGAGAACTCTTACCAGCTGGGATGTTCAGCGTCATGAGATAACAAGGGGAGAAGTTTCACAAGACAACAGCAAGCAGCAGGAACACTATCTCAAGTGCATTTAACTTCAAGATGTTCTGCATACGCCAGAGCAAGGCAGCTTTCCTCCCTACCTTTCTTTGCCTAACAAACGTTCAAAGTGATTGCCTCATAAAACCCTTTAGAGCTGAGTGATCTTCTTTTGTTTTGTCTTCTGGTGATGGGGATTAAATTTAGTGCATTAGTCAGTTTTCCCATCAGTGCACACAATGTCCAACACTCACAATTTAAAAGAGGAAAGGTTTAATGTGGCTAACATCTGAAAGGGAATTAGTACATAGTCAGCTGTCTCCAAAGTAGAACCATGGTGGAAGAGCCTGGAAGATCAACGCTGTTCAAGGTGCTCAGGAGTAAGAAGCAAGAAGCCAGAGGTTAGAACCCCAAGTCCACGGCCCCGTGGGCCTCCCAGACCCACCCAGAAGTGCATTTCACCAATCTTTTTGCTGGATTACAAAGCCAACATGTGGGGCTGGAGAGATGGCTCAGTGGTCTAAAGCACCTACTTGGAACAAGCTTGACAAAGCATAGGGACCGCGGTTCAATCCCCCAGCAGCCCCGCCCCCTTGTGGACTGAGCTGGCCACACACACACACAATAAATAAATGTTAAAATAAATAAATAATTAAAAAAAAACAAAGCCAACATGTTAACACTGCACCCCTCCCACTGCCACACCCAGTACATCTCTCCAGCTAAGTTCTACAACCCAGCTGTGCCTTCAGCCCTGCCTCAATCTGCCTTCTTGTTTTAAAATTTTAATTTTTAGGACCAGCGTGATAGCTCAGCAGACTAAAGCGCCTGCGTAGGCAGAGTGTACCGGCCGGGGTTCGATCCCCGCCCTGACGGGGTTTGATCCCCGCCCTGACATGCTGGCCCTGCCCCCAGGGTGCGCTGAGATGGTAATTGAGGCTGGGCGTGGTGGCGCACGCCTGTAATCCCACCACTTAGGAGGCTGAAAACAGGAATCACTGAGTCGGATCTACATAGTGAGACCCTGTAGACTGTCCTAAATAC
>NW_004524645.1:4045028-4059395 GCF_000260255.1 Octodon degus
AGGAAATTATGGGGCCACAGAGGAGAGTGATCGATGATGTACAGTGTACCTAAGAGAGTCACCTGGAGAGAAAATATTCTCTCAGGCTTTCACAGAGAGCAAATTGGTCAAGCAACGGGCATGACTTACGCACATGGTTTCTGCTTTCTTAAAGAGACGGTTGATCTTATTGTTTACTCCTTGTCAAGATAGGTAAATGTTCACTTCTCTAATAAAAATGAAGCAATTCATGGTTTGATTTTGCTCAGATCTACAACTTTCAAGCTAATAATTGACATTTTTGTGATCATTATTGTAGTACACTGATTTCTGTACATTGAATATCATGGTTCCTGGGTCATTTGCAAGACTGTTCACAGAATCAAAATAAAATATGCTTTCTTTCTTTAAAGAGCACTGATTTATCAAAATAATGCCATGTTTATATTCTTTTTTGCATAACATCAATATCTTCTAGGTTATTTTTACTCTTTTTCCTGTCCTTCTACAGGTTTTTCTTTCTCCTTACTGACAAAATTAAGATATGCTGTCTTGCATTTTTACTACCGGTTAAAAACCACCCTCAAGGGGTTGGAGATGTACCTCAGTGATATAATATTTGCCTCACATGCATAAGGCCTTGGGTTGATCCCCAACACCACAGAAACTAGCAACAATAACAGAAGTTAAACCTACTCTGAAATTTGGGGTCTTAGAGAACCATCTATGATCATCTTTCCTGGACCTGGAGATAGGCTCAGCTGAGTGGCAGTCTCTCTTGCAGTTGCAAGCAGGTAATGACTCAGCCAAGGTCTTTCTCTGTTTTGAGAGTACGACTCACATAGGTGCAGTTGGCTAGGAGTTCAGCAGGGCCTGCCCAGCCTTACCTCCCCAGTGACCTCTCAATGAGGCTTGGGATTCTTCCAGCACTACTTAAGTGGTGACTACATCCCAAGGCAGAGCATCTTAGTGTGAGCATCCTAAGAGAACCAGGCAGGAGCTGCAAGGCCTCTTCTCACTTACCTGGAAAGTCACTCATTACTTTTCTGTTACACAACCAAGTGATCAGGCCAGACCAGGTCCATGAAGTGAAGATCTACCATCCACCACTCAATTCAAGAGGTGACTCAAAATTTATAGCCATCTTTAAGTATGCACATGTGCTCCTGCCAAAACTTTGTCATGACAGAGCACCTCAATTGTATTATCTACTCCATGAAATCAGCTTTCCCTGAATTTATGCATTCCTGCCAGAGCCTTTTGACTTCCTTTTCCAGTACAACCTATTTTTCTCTGCATAAATACAACCCTAAGACTTCCCTCCGGCTTTCCCAGAATAGACTCCATAGTTTCCTGTATCCAGTATTGCCTGAGGGAATTTTCTCATGAAGATTATGTAGAATGTAACCTTTCTGAATCCTTGGGTGTCTGAAAATAACTTTACTTTGCCCATATGCTTAATTCATAATTTGGCTGAGTATGAGATTCCAAGTTTAAAATCACAAATCTTGAGAATCCAGATGCCATGGCCCGAACATTGATTTGCATCAATTTGCTGAGTTAGAGTGGCCCTCCCACCCTCATAGAGAAGATGCATTTCTTCTATACATTCAGAACCTCAATATCACAAGGTTGAGTCTTTTTTTTTTTTTTTTTTTTTTTTTTTTTTTTTTAGGGAAAGATCTACAGGGTGTTCAGGGTCTCACTACTAGATCGGACCCTTAGTGATCCACCTGTTTACAGCCTCCCAAAAGCTGGGATTCCAGGCGCATACCACCACGCCCAGTCTCAAATGCAATCTCAGTGCACTCCAGGATCAGGGCCAGAGATCAAATCCCTGGCCCCTACAAGGTTGTATCTTAAGTGTGAAATAATTGTCTTCTTGAAATTTAGTGGACCTCTTCCTTCTGAAGCTTATGTCTGTCTTTGATTCTTTTACTCTTTGTCTGTTCTGTAGCCCTTATCTAGTATGCATTCAACAGAGTAAACTGTTAGCCACGTATTCACAGATATGGTTCAGTGATAACAGCTATGCTGATTTCACAAAATATTCTTCAGTGCATCTAAGCTATGGTTTAACAGTTTTACAATTTTAGTTATGATGAGACCAGTAAAATGTGTGCAAATGCCCTGGTGATAGTGTAGGTGTACAAAACAGATATGTAAATAACTTTATACATGTTGCTACTTTAGTGGGTTTCTGTTAACAATACGGCTGTTAGTGTGCCTGGACTGAAACATACTTATTCTCTATAGTTCTCTATAGTTTATTCCTTTGTATCTATCATACACCTTTGTCAGACCCAAGCAACTTATTGTGTGACTTGGAATCTTGATTTTACAGAAAGAAATATCAGAGAATGTTTGAGTAAACTGAGTAACCTTCCCCAGTCCCGTTTTTCTCTTTCTCATCAGAAAAATCAAGGCTGATTTGGGCTTTTGGGATTTCCAATAGTTCCCTATAAATTATGGCATGATTACATATTCATAAAGTTGTTACACATGTTTCTAAACTTTATATAATGGTATGATACTGTACATGTCTTTTCACACATTGATTTTATTATTCAACTTTAATTTTTGTCATAGTTACTTTTCTCAAAATACTTGACACCCAAAGTTACAGGAGAAAAGGCTTATTTGGCTCCCAGTTTATAGAGGTTTCAGTCCATAGTTGTCTGGCTGAGGTGGTATGGCAGGGTGGTGTAGCAGGGTGGTGTGGCAGAAGCAACGCAGAGAAGGAACAGTCCATGGCAGGCTGACAGGTGAGAGCCCTCTTTCAGCCCCTTATATTGTATGCAAGTTACCTGCCCAAGGGCAGGTGTGGCAATCACCCTTAATCCTAGCAGAACTAAGCCAAAGCAATCAGTGGACTGATTTATTATTTACACACCCTTTATCCCACCACCACACACTGTAGATCTAACAACATCTAGACACAAACTATAACAGGTTTTTGAGATCTAGATCTTTTGAAAATATAGATCATCACTTTCCCATCTTGCAAGATGTCAAGTGAAAAAAACCTGAGAAAGCAGACACTAAAGACAAGAAACCCAAAGCCCAGAAGGTTTCTGCCAGTGGTACTGGTAAAAAGGATAAGGTGAAGTCAAAAAAGTCCAAGAAGGGGCAGCCCCACTGCAGCCAAAATCCTGTCCTGGTTAGAGGAAGTGGTAAATACTCCCAAACTGCTGTATATTCCAGAAAGGCTTTGTACAAGAGAAAGTACACAGCTGCTAATCAAAGTTTGAGAAGAAAAGGAAGGAGAAAGTTCTTGCTAAGATCACAAAACCACTCGGTGGGGACAAGAATGGAGGTACCCAGGTAGTTAAGCTTTGAAAAATACCTAGGTACTACCCTACTAAAGATGTGCTCCAAAAGTTCTTGAGCCATGGCAAGAAAATACAGATCAAGTTCATTTATTTCCATTGCATTACAGTAGTGTGTGCCATATTCAATTTGCATTGTTTATTAATGGACATTTAAGCTGTTTACTATGTTATGTTTCTTAAGACACTGCTTAAATGAACATGCTTTTACCTCTCTATGTGTATGCGTATAAATATCTCCAAGATATGTTCTAAAGTGTGGAATTTGAAAAATAAATACCTCTTCTTTAACTTTGCTAAATATTGACTTTCATCCCTTGGGCAGGCCCAACCATCCACAGTGATTGCAAAAGTAGTTTGATCCAAGCAGCAGGATGCCTATGTTGCTCAGAACCTTCCTCTGGTAATCAGTTCCTTAGTACCTGAGGTGTCCTTCCAAGCAGGATACCAAAACAGGCAGCCTCATTCTGCAGAGAGAAATGAGTAGAGAGGTGTAGACACTGAGGTGGAGAGAGAGAGATTGATTTTCCTTCACTTCAATAAACTGTATACAGCAATTCCCCAGCACTGATCCAAAGTACCCAAAAGCACTTGCGAGTACCTAGGCTCAACTTAAATCTCTTCATGAAAAGTCAATGTGTTTCTCTTCAGGGCATCAGAGCTACAGTATAGAAAAATGGTTTTAGTTGATTTAAACCACCCCTCATGGGCACTGCCTGGGTAAATCCAACAGACACAAGAGCAGAGAAAGAGAAGGAAGGGAAATGAACAGAAGATCTAAATCTAGCATCTGAATAAAACCCCTTTTTGAAGAAAAGACACAAAGCACTTTTGTATATATGTGCCATAACTTAACATAAGATCTCATTCTAATTAGTATGTTTCATGTATTTATTTATTAAATAATAATGATATAAATATATCACTGTAACATGGTAACTTTAATTCTTTCAGGAAAATATACCAAACTATAGCTGGGTCTAATGCAATTTCAATGTTTAGATTTTAGGAGTTTTTTTTAAATTTCCATACTAATTCCCATACTATATGTACAAGTCTCCACTCCCATTAATACTGTTGCAGTGTTCCTTTTTCAGCACAACTTCACCAGCAATTTTTTTTGCATTCTTGGTGATAGCAATTCTTCCTGGAACAAGATGGAATCATCGTTTTGGGACACTGAAAATATCTTCTCCCAACCAATCATTCATAAATTTTGTAGTCTCCTCTATAAAATAGAAAAAAAAGTTTAGTATGAAAATAATAGTGATAAATGATTAGGTTAAACAGCAGTGTACTTATTTTCATCCCTAGGTTTTATTTCAAAGTCCATTTTCAGTTCTTTACAAGCAATGTGTTCCCCCACATTTTCTATTTAGAGTTTCACCATTCACATGTAGATCTTTAATCTAGCTGAAATGTACTCTTCTTTTAAATCCAAAGGAGTAGAATCCACTTTTTTTTCTCTCCAAAGCTCTGGTCATGGCCAATGAGATAGCTCAAAGGACTACCTGCTTAGGCAAGCACAGTGACAGAGGTTCAATCCCCAGTACCACTTGCCGCACTGGCCCCACCCTCAGATGTGTTGAGCAGGCCACTGCGTCCAAGCATGTGGTGCACATCTGTAACCCGAGCACTGGGGAAGCTGAAAACAGGGTCACTATGAGTCTGAGCTGTGCAGTGAGACCCTGTACCAAATACATTAAATTAAAAAAAGTGTTCTGGTCAGATCCTATGGGACAAACAGTACACATTTAGGCTTAGAAGACAGGACTGGCTCAGTGATTTGCATCACTTCTCAGCAGAACATATTTTGCCCCTGGTCCTCTTAGGACCATGTAGAGTATCCTTGCTTATAACACCAATCCACTTTGAGGATGTGAACTTGAGGAGAAGCTGAACTACTCGTCACCAGCGTATGGAGAGCAGAGCACAATGAGGATGAATGAGGCCATGAGAAGAACATGTTGACTGCCACACAGTTTGGGAACTGCTAGTGGGGTTGTGTAAGACCCCATCATGGACTCCAGGAGAACATCAGACATAACTAAAAAAGATAAATCCTGCATTACCGGCTGGGCCCAAGGACAACAAAGCTGGTTAACTACTATTAACCATAGAGGTTGATTCCTTCTGTAGCAACAAAGCTGATGAAGGTCAAACCAAATAGAGAAATATATCTCAGTTACATTCTCTAATGTGTGATGAATAAAACTACCATTTGATTTTCAGATGGACTGCATAAAAATTACCTTTCTGAGCCTAAATTGTACTTCGAGAAGAGAACATTTTTATTTGCAAAACCAAGCCACTCATGTTGTTATGAAAGAAAGATTACTGTATATTTTAGAATTATTTTTCTATCATACAATATTCATGCTGTTAAATGCAAATGGATACACAATAAGCCATTAGAATTCTACAATTAAACATGAAAAATACTACTAAATCACACTTGAGAGTATCTTAAATAAAAGATTAGAATACAAACCATAAGTAAACCCAGAAAGACAATTTATCTGTCTTTGAAAAACTACTATGCAGAAGGCAGAGTGCAGTTCACCAGTGAGTGCCTCAGGCTGCAGGCAAATCAGCACAAATTGAAATCATCATCATGATTAATTTTTTGATCAATATGCCTTGAATTTGTAATTACATTTGCAAATGACCTTTTCCTAGGAAAATTGCAAAAATTCCTCAGAAAGCTTCTCACATCACTCACGGTGTGCAGCAGACATTCGGTTCAAAATGCATCAGAGATGTTTCTCACAAAACTTAATTTTCAGATTCAGTTTGACATGGCTCTGCCTATTGCTACAACTAATGATCTAACAGTTACTGGAGTCACTTTGTTAACCTGATTGGCTAATTATAACTAATTAGAGAACAGTAAAGTTAATGAAACCAGTTCTCATAGTACAGTTGCTCAAAATAATCTAATTTTTAAAATCCTAGAGAGCTGGAGGCACATATATCATAAACAATCCAGAAAGTTTCAAAAGGTTATGATATAGAAGCTGAAGTACAATCTTATTGAGGCAGGAGAAATAGAGTTGTGACAGATAGTGACAAAGGTATGGTGGCTGGTGCACAAAGGAAGAAAATATCTTCCTCTGGAGGCAAAAACAAAAGCAAATCTGAACAATAAAAAAAAATCCAGACACCTAGCTGTCATCCTGCTATTTTCAGGTAAAAACAAAAATGTCTCAAACCTCACTGTGTCACTATACTGATGCTTAAGACAACAAGAAGAAAACTTTGAGCAAGTATTAGTCAATTTTTCCTCAAAGACCTGATCTAAGGGGATCAAGACCCTCACTCATATGCTAAGAGACACATAAAGCAGAGCTACACATTGCTAGGCACAAAAGGCTGACTGCAAACTCACCTATGTGTGCTCAGTGATTGCCTCCTACTCACGCATACACATTATTTAATTGCTATACACTTTATACATAGGCTAAGGCTTCTATAACAGTGTTTATAACCTGTTATGGCTTGTCTAGTTGTCCCCCCAAAGTCTCATGTAAATTATGGGAGAGAAGCAGCTGAAGGAGCAACGAGTGGCTTGAGGGGCGGGGCCAGAGGACCAGGGGTGTCCCGAGAGGCGGGGCCAGAGAGGTGCGGACCATTAAAATGGCTAGCCTGTGCTTTCTCAGAGAGGGTCATCCTGGACACGGCAGTGCCCCAGCCTCTCCTCCAGTGTCTTGAAACCTCCAGTAACTGTGAGCTAAGTAAATCTTTCTTTTCCTCATTTTGAGTGTGGGGTATTTGTCCCAGCAATGAGAGAAGAGGAACTAATACATGATCTCGCTGTACCCTACCCACAAGGTTGCTGTCTGTGGAGAATCTTGCTTTGCTGTTCTTTCTTGGGCTATTGTGTCTATGGGGGCAGCCTGTTTATAGTCTATCTTTTTAATAAACATTTTTTCTTTGCTCAGTTCCTGATGGCCATGTCTGATTTCCATCTTGCATGAGTCAAAGAGCTCACATGGTTGGTAAAACTAACACCTGCTCTGGTAATAATATTATGAAAAATTTGGCATAAACAAAACACTTACACTGAAATATTACATAGCTCTGTGTGACTATTTCTATTCAAAACCTTGTAGTGAATCTTCATTCATTTCAAGGATAGAGAAGTTTTAAGTTACTCTTTTCTCTCTGAAATTTCAATAATGTCTATAAAATAAAGTGACAATAAGAAAACAGGAAAAAAGACATATTTGACACATATCTGACATATGAGAGTATCAGGTTCGAAGAGGACAAAGTAGTTGATTCATATACAGATTAAAGGGTTGGAACTGGGGCTTCTGGAGGAAAGGAAATTTACACAGTCTATGGAAATTTGGAGGAGAATGTGCACAGTAGGCAAGACCTATCTTGTGCAAGTGTAGACTTACAGGTAACAGTCATCCTCAGTCATCTCTGCCTGGGTCGAGTATCAGACCCCCCCGACCCCTGACTTCTCTTCTCATGGAAAAGTCCCTCCTAGACAGAAAGGGGAGAATCACAAGAGAAAAGTGTCTATATTCACTGTCTTAATGGAGATAAATGTGAATTCCTTTGTACACAAGGACAGCTTTACAAAAAGAGCCATTTCTCCGTTTGCAGGCTCTCTAAATAATGATCTCATTTGCCAAAGAAATATATTTGGGATGGGATATTTTACTCTCCTACACAGGTTGATAGACCGAAGTCTCTATCTCTTATCCCCGAGGGATCTTTCTTTTTTTTTTTTCTTTTCTTTTTTTTAATGTATTTGGTTGTTGCAGGGTCTCACTACACCTTGGACTCATGGTGATTGGCCTGCTTTTAGCTTCTCCAGTGCTGGGATTACAGATGTGCACCACCAAGCCCAGACTCTGGCATGTTTAGCCCGCCCTGGGTCTGGCATGGCATGTGATACTGGGGGTTGAACCGCTGTCCCTGCATTTGCCTAAGCTTGCCTAAACAGGCACTTTGGTAGATTGAACTATCTCGCCACCCAACCCCCAAGTGACCTTTTTAAATGTCGTTCTTTCTACTTCCAGTGGGGCATGCTAGTTAGATTGGGGTAAAATGTTTGGGTCATTTTCTTGAAAGGTAACAGGATTAATTTGGCATGAGGCTCAGGCCAGGGGCCCAGATAAACTGGAGGGAGAGGACGTAGGTAGACACAGCAGCCTACACAACAGCACCAAGAAGTCCAGCATAGACCTTGGTACTTAGACAAAAGGTCTTGAAGCTGTGGTATTCCCCAGGCTAGACCTAAGGAGACCTGTTATCTCAGTCTTCCTGTTGAACTTGGAAAAGCTATAGGGCTCTGGTCAATGACAGATGCAATTTCCTGAGGCCTGAAGCTTATGCAGTTCCTGGACAATGCTCATCAAATTGCATGACAAATTGAAAAGACGAAAATAGATGCAAACACTTATATTTATTTATAATGACAAATACATCACAACAAATTAGTTAAAAGATTTGTAAATACTGTAAACATCCTAAAAGTCCACAGATGCGTGATTATTTCATTAATGAATCATGCAATAAATTACTGTTCAGCAATCCTTTTTTGTCCACAGACCTCTTTGACTTTATACTCTTTAGTTGCCTGGCAGTGGTTTAGAAAACTTTCTTCAAATGTGCAACACTATCACCAGTAAGCACATATAAATTTTTAGAATTGTCAAAAACTTGGGGGAAATTTCTAGTAAGTATTTTCTTACATAAGCTGTAAGATCTGGGGCCTTTCGAGAGTGCTTGAGCGGTGACTAATCTTAAATGCTCTTTGCATTGGCAACACTCATTAAGTGGTGGTCAATTTATGCAATGCTGTACCATATTATGAATTGTTTAGCTTCTTTGTCAACATTTCATATCAAATCACTAAGAAATATAATTGTAAAATAGAGGATTTCTGACAGGAGAGAATTTCTATTTTGAGCAATAAAAATGAGGAGTAAATCCCTTGCTTATGATTTTACACATTTGACTGATTGGAAGGATTTTTCTCCAGACTGGCTTCTGGCTCCAGATATTTCAAGCTGTTTTCTCTTTTACTACTCACATACTTTGGATTCCAGGTGCAGTAGTATGAGTCTGTGCTGGGACAGTACTTCTGGCCCTATGATTTCTTGCCTCACCATTACACCAGTCAATTCAGTGAGAAATGAGAGTATTCTTGAGAGCTTTTCCCACCTCCAAGATAGCAAGCAATAACTTAACTGTACTAAGAAACAACTATCAGGGCTGGTGAGATGGCTCAGTGGTCTAAAGCACCTACTTAGAACAAGCTTAGCAAAGCACAGGGACCGCGGTTCAATCCCCAGCACCACATGCCAGCCAGCCCCGCCCCCTGGTGGGCTGAGCTGGCCACACACACACACACACACACACACACACACACACACACACAATAAAATTTAATAAAAAATGTATAAAAAAAGAAACAACTATGAATCATGTAAATATATCCCACTAAGTCTAGCCTAACTGTATTCCTTGTTTTACTTCCATTTGACCATTTTCCAAATCTTCTAACAGTTGCCCAACACCACATAAAATAAAGAGAGGGATGTCAGAGTGACAGTGACGGCTATCTTAACCAATCTCAATTAAAAGACACAGTGGAGAAATTGAGAACCAGTTAATGAGGGCAAAGGCAACAGCACCTCTACCCTAGTGCTAAAGTTTGAATGTGTCTTCCTGAGTTGTTTTGTTGGAAGCTTGATGTCCAATACTGAGTTGTTTGGAGAGTGTCCTTTGAAGAGGTATTTAGGTAATGAGGGCTCTGTCCTCCGCAATGGATCAATGAGGTTTAAGAGGGTGGTTTTGCTTTTATCAAGAGTGAGTTTCTTTTCTTTCTTTTTTTTGAGGAACTTATTTTGTAAAGAGAATACAAGATAGTAATAAAAGTTAGAAATGATACAGAATTTCACTAAACAAAGTAATACAAATTTGACAGTATTTGTTATATTACATAGTGTAGTCTTCAACTTAGTCATTCAGATTACCAGATATATGCATGAAAATTGACAAAAGAGAAAAAATATAATAAATTAAGATGAGAGAAAGAGGAAAAAATGAAAGTAGACAAAAAATAAGCATTAACTGTTCCTTTTCATAGGCCAGCAGAAATCCGCAGTGCAGTTATCCAAGCCATCCTGCATACATACCTACATATATTTCTTTCCCCCACTGCCTCTCCTGTCCTTCTCCTCATTAAATAATTCCTTCATTTTGGATAGAGTTCTGCCCCCTTTTTCTCTCTCTTGTGCTTCTGGCATGCAATGATGAAGAAAGAAAACTCTCATCACTCTAACCCCCTCAGTTTTAGACTTCACAGCCTCTAGAGCTAGAAAAGTAAATTCTGCACCTTATAAATTACCCAGTCTCTGGTATTCTGTTGTAGCATCACAAAACACACTAAGACACATGGCCATGTAAGCCACATACCATCACCTCAGTCCTAGTCTATGGGTTACATAGATCAGTCCTAATATGGGGTGAATAAGACCTACAGAAGCCTCAGATTTAGGAGGTAAGGATTGTTGGAGGCCATATTAGCAGTGGGATACTGACTGAATGATATTTAAGTAGTGCCTATGAGAATTTGAAGCACGTCTGTGTTTGCTATTAATACTGTTACTCATCTAAAATTAATTCTCTTTAAGCCAATTCTCTCAGATACATTGAATAATAAAAGTGAAACAAAACACAAGGGCCCAACTTTTTAATATACAATTCTAAAACAAAGAAAAATATTAAATGTTGGGTAGTCATGCATGTATCAGTGGTATGATGGTTAGAGAGAGGTAGAACACAACAACAATACAGGCTAAGTGAGTGATTGCCTGCTCAATGAAGGGAAGTCCTGTGAACAGAAAGGTGACAGAAAGGCTCTGTGGCTATAATAATGTTTCATGATCTGGTTGGTGGTTACACATGGATGTTTGTTTTATAAAGAGTCATCAACTTGTGCATTTGTATGTTAGTCAGTTTTATGTATGTGTGTTGTATCAAGGCTCACTAAGGCAGCATATATAGGTGGAACTGAGAGTTGGAATTCAACGAGCATCTGCAAAGTCAGGCATAGAACAGCACAAAAGAATCATCTGCCCACCAGAGAGCCAAATAATCCAGCCAACATCTGAGACCTGTGGCTCACTACAGATTCCTGTGCAAGTTCATATCAGAAAGTCCAAGAGTCTGTACTGAGGGACTGAGGAGTTTTCACTTGAAGCCTTGAGATAGACATCCAAAGGCAATGATGAAGACTGGAGCTCCTCTTAAGTAGCAGAAGTGAGACTTCCTTCTTCTCCTTTTTATTCCACTCAAGCTACAAGCCTATTGGTTGGTGCTATACACAGCAAGGTGAGTCTTCCATTTTTCAATAAGCCAGTCATCCAGATACAACCAGGATTGTGCTAAACCAATCAGCTAGAAATTTCTTATTCAAATTGGCACCGCAATTTGCAATCACATACATTACATGTCACAATTCAAAATCTGAGAGTTAAAAATATACTGGAGAAGGGTTAGCTAACAAGGGTACTGGATGGGAAGTTAGGTAGTTCTTATCTGTTACTCTTCTCTCATTGCTGGGACAAATACCTGACACTAAAAATTAGGGAAGGAAAGATTTATTTAGCTCACAGTTACTAGAGATTGCAGTCCACACTCAGCTGGCTCCAAGGCAGAGTGGCATGCAGCAGAGAGCAATCTTGTGTGCAGGTGGCAAAGAGCAGAGAGAAAAGAGCGGCAGCAGCTCAGGCAGCTAGCCTCTCTCTCCTCCTTACATTATAGTGCAAATTACTGCCCGAGGGAAGGTGCATCATCCACACCCACAGTAATCAATCACAAACACCAGAAGCCACTCCATGACTGCATGAGGCTTCTGGGGAACAACTAAACACAAACCATAACAGTCCCCAAGTCAGACAGTCAGGATATCCAAGCTTCTGGTCTTCAAAAGACTCTCCTGCAATGCACAATTGAAAGAGAGTGGGTTGGTTTTTGTTGTTGTTGTTGTTGTTGTTGTTGTTGTTGTTGTTTTGTTTGTTTTGGCAGGCTCAGCCTGCCCTGAGGGCAGGGCTGGCATGGCATGTGGTGCTGGGGATTGAACTGTGGTCCCCTGCACCTGCCTAAGCTTGCCTAAACAGGCGCTTAAGACCACTCTCTCTCAGCAGCTGGGAGAGTGGCTTTTGAAGTACTTCACAGTGACTGGCAAGAGTTTGTTAAAGGAAACCTGTGCTTATTAATGTGAAGAGAATAATAAAATCACATTGTAGGAAGACCACCTCCCCAACAGGTGAGAATGAACTTGCCAGAAGGGTCCATTGGTGCCGTCAGCAAAAAGAGGGCTGCATTATTTCACCAAAGTGACTGCTCTATTAGATCATTTTCTTTGAAGACCAGTGAGAATATACTGGTGAAGAGTATAGTCTTCTGGTTTAGAACCTTGACTCTGAACCAGACTGCCTGGGTCCAACCCTTGGCTCTGCATTCTGCTAGTTATATGACTTTGAGCATGACTTAACCTCTCAGCAGAGTTTCTCACTTCAAACTAGAAAACCCTTAGCCCTGTGGTTCTGTCAATAGAGATAACTTTGTCTACCAGGAGTACTGTTGGCAATATCTAGAGACACTATTTTACTGTCATGAACAGAGGACATGCCTTTGGATCTAGTAGGTAAAGAACAGGGATGCTGCAAAAAATTTTACAAAGCAAAATATTCTCCCTCACCCACCAAGTGTCTTAGTTACTCTTCTCTCACTAGTGGGAAAAATACCCAACACTCAAAATTAGGAAAGGAAAGGTTTATTTAACTCACAATTCCAGTCCATACCTTCCTAGCTCCAGGGCAGAGTGGCACAGAGCAGAGAGCAACCTTTCATGGCAGCAACAAAAAGCAGAGAGCAAAGGGAGGAGCAGTGGCAACAATGGCTACAGAGAACAAGTCTCCCTTGCATCACATTCAGGCTATCTGCCCCATCTGGGTGTAGCACTCACACCCATAATCACAGCAGCATTTGTACCCATAATCTCAGAACTGAATCAGGAATTAATCGCAAAGTCTAGAAGTCTACCTCATAATAATCACAAACTTTAGAAGTCTACCTCATAACTGCATGAGGTTTTGAGAGAACAAATACATACAAACCATAACGCCAACAACAAGTGATCTAGCCCACAATGTCAGTATCGTTGAGATTGAGAAACCCATTAGGCAAGCTCCTTTGCAGACCTTAAGCGCCCTTAGCACTCAAGGCATAATGAATTTCCCTTTGTTATATGAACAAATAAAATCAGCAAAATTTGCAGCAAGCCCAGATCTATACATGTTTTCTAGAAATGTTATGTATACTATACATATTTCACACTTAATACATACACATTCTGCAAGCATCACATATTTTGGTGAGAAATCCCTCTAGAAACTGGACCTGCTTGCTGTTTTAATGATGCAGTTAGAAAGTAGATGGAGACTTTTCCATGAATATGCTATAAATGAAGTAATGGTTATGGTTGACATCCATTGCTGAACATTTTTGCCCTAGAGAGTTAATAAAACCAGTGGACTTGTTATGTCCACGGAGATTGCTTAAAGCTTACAGGCAATTTTTTCTTATCATACTTCAAAATAGGAAGGAATTCAGTTAGACTCAGATACATTGAGATGCTGAAGGAGGCCAAAAAGTGTGGAAAGTGGCAGAATGTCTATGCAATTAATGAGGTGGTAGAAAACCTGGCTAAACTGGGACTGTCTGATGAAAAATTCTGCTGCCATGACGGGATTTTCTGTAAGTACACTGTTCATATAAAAGTCACTGGCAACACGTACCTATGGAGCACTTGACAGGTAGTTGGTACAATTGAGCAACTTTTATTTTATTCTATTTTAATTCATACACATTTAAGTATTGGCTGTGACTTAGTGTCCTACAAAATTCTTTAACACTGTTCATTAAGAATCAAAGATAGGGCTGGAGAGATGGCTCAGTGGTCTAAAGCACCTACTTAGAACAAGCTTAGCAAAAGCATCAGGGACCGCGGTTCAATCCCCCAGCACCA
>NW_004524645.1:4059495-4084100 GCF_000260255.1 Octodon degus
CTCTCTCTCTCTCTCTCTCTCTCTCAAATAAATAAATAAAAATTAAAAAAAAGAATCAAAGATAGAGGGCTGGCAGTATAACTCAGTGGACTAAGCACTTGCTTAGGTAAATGCAGGGGCCAGGGTTCAATCTGCATGCTGCACCGACCCCACCCCGAGTCTGGGCTGTGCAGTGAGACCCTGCCACCACCCCCCCCAAAAAAAAGAATCAAGGATAGGAAAGTTACCTGTGATTTAGAATCAGCACCATTTTGCTCCATGCATGCTCTGAGCTGGTGTTAGTACTTCTGAAGCCATTCCAACTTGATTGTCCATATTGGAAAGACAACTGTAAATAAATTCATATGTTAGGAAGCTCTGATTCTATGTTTCCTCATTTGGTGAGGACCTGAAAGCTAGAAACAAACTTGATACGTGGTAGAAAATGCGTGTTCCAAGCCAGTACACTTCAGTTTGTTATTTGCTCAGGTTCTCTGTACATATGTTTTCTATATGTTTGTCCTATTCCAGTTCTGGTTGCTTCTTTCTCTTAGAAATAGCTGGTCACTCTTTCGGCCATGCTTGGGAACAGACCAGCTGTCTAGGGCCACGTGATCCATGGACAGAAGAAGGGCTCTGGTCCTGTGTTTCTCGTGCACATGAGGCATCGCAAGGGCGTTGCTCGTCTATGCACTGTGCACTTCACAGAATGACACAGCTACATCAAGGGCATCGTGAAGGACATTATCCATGACCCAGGCTGCGGGGCACCCCTCACTAAGGTGGTCTTCCAGGATCTGTACAGATTCAAGAAGGCTACCGAGTTGTTCATCACTGCCAAGGGCATCCACATGGGCCAATTCACGTATTGCAGCAAGAAGGCCCAACTCAACATTGGCGGTGTTCTCCCTGTGGGCACCATCCCTGAGGGTACCATCGTGTGCTGCCTGGAGGAGAAGGTTGGCGACCGGGGTGTGCTGGCCCCAGCCTCTGGAAACTAGCCCACAGTCATGTTCCACAACCCTGAAACCAAGAAGACTAGAGTGAAGCTGCCCTCGGGTTCTAAGAAGGTCATCTCTTCTGCCAAGAGAGCTGTTGTTGGTGTAGTAGCTGGCAGTGGCAGAATTGATGAATCTATCTTAAAGGCTGGTGAGCCTACCACAAATTCAAGGTGAAGAGGAATTGCTGGCCACGTGTACATGGTGTGGCCAACAATCCTGTGGAGCATCCCTTTGGAGGTGGTAATCACCAGCACTTCGGCTAATTCTCAGCCATCCATAGAGATGCCCCTGCAGGGCTCAAAGTGGGTCTTATTGCTGCTGGCAGGACTGGGTGACTCTGTGGAACCCAGACACTGTAGGAGAAAGAGAACTAGAGCTGAGGGGCTCAATAAAATTTGTCTTTGGAAAAAAAAATAGCTGGTCACTATGATGTAGTTTGTATAATCCAATCCCTAATTGACAAGTCATTGTGCCTCTGTATTTCCTGCTTGCTTATCTTATATAAACCCTAGACCACCGGATATAAGAGTCGAGATTGTTCATGTACTCACAGAGGTCTAGAGAATTCCTGGCTCCCTGCTCAAGCAGCTCACATTAGACACAAAAGGGAGGATGTAATCTGTCTGTCTGTCTGTCTGTCTGTCTGTGTCTGTCTGTGTCTGTCTGTGTCTGTCTGTCTGTCTGTCTGTCTGTCTGTCTGTCTGTCTGCCTGCCTGCCTGCCTGCCTGTCTGTCTGTCTGCCTGCCTCCCTGTCTACCTGATTCCAGTAAGATCTCCCCAGGGTCACACCATTTAGTCTGTCAGTCCCATTCAATTCAAGCAGAAGAGAGCTTGATCAACTCTGTTAATTAAGGTTACCCTCAAGGGAAGGGGTGTTGAACATTTAACCTCTGAGTGCCTGCTGAGTGAATGTGTGCATGAATGAAATGGACAATGGAAGCAGTAGGCTGCTCCATCTGTACATCTATTTCCAGACAATTGAACTCATTCTTGCTAGCCATTGCTTGCATTCGACCTCAGATGCCCAGCCTCTAGAGCCTTCTGCTTACTCACTTACCCTGACCAGATGACATCCTCTAATACCCACCCAAGATAACTGTCAACAATTCCTTCTGAATTCCACATTCTGGGTGAAGAAAAACTGGGCTGTCAGCCCTGACAAATGAGTTGTGCCCTGTCAAGCCTAGAAAGATAGGGCAGGCTGAGCTGTATCAAATTGGGCCCTCGAGAACCAATGGTCATTGCAAAAATTGAGGGAACACCCGGGACTTTCCTTGTAGACAATGGTACAGAACTCTCTGCCTTTAAATGTGCCCTCTATTAAAAAGTTATCACCACTGGGACAACTGGGACTCCAGTCACTTGCCCCTTACGCGAGGCACAATCTTACAGCCTAGGAGGACATCTCTTTTATACCAAGCTAGTCAGCTTCCAGCACCATAAATTCTGTGTGCTGCACCACAATCTCCTGCTCTACCATCAGCAACTCCTTCTGATTCTGTTTAATACTAAAGAACACTACCATATTTTAGATGGGACCAAGCCTGATTAAAGTCAAAAGTCCCCACCACTGGAACGAACCCTCACTGAAAAGAAATTCTGCCAAAAGAGATCCTGTGAGATTAATGGACATTGTATCTGGGGAAAACTTCTCTGATTAATGACACTCAAGCTGCCTGCTGAAAGGACACAAAATTCTGCTACAACAACTGACAGAAACTGGTTATAAGAAAAAAGCCCCAAAACTCTCTTAAAGCTTCTAGATTCTATCTACTTATTTAATCTGTCAATCTTAGGAAGTGCCCAGTGGCCTCTGTCTTAAGTATTTTTCTCTCATTGCTGAGACAAAATACCTGATGACCAAAATTAAGGACAAAAAGCCTGATTGAGCTCACAGTTTGTGGAGGTTTCAGTCCATAATCTGTTAGCTCCATGGCAGAGTGGCCCATGGCCCATGGCAACAATTCAAGGTGGTGGAAAATAGCAAAAGCACAGAGGGAAATCAAGCTTCTTGTCCTCCCTTAGACTGTGTGCTAGGTACCTACCTAGGCCATCTCCATGCTCTCCTCTTTCACAAGCTCAGGATGTTTGCAAAGTGAGGACTCTGGCCTCTTGCCTAGTCACTTAGTTAAGCTGCTAAACTTCTCAGTTCTCAAGTTGACACAGTGTATCAGCCATTACAGCCTCTAAGGGCTGCCTTCCCCCTTTGCCTCTGTGCTCTAATAGCCACTGTCATTCTAATCAAGAAAGCTAACAATTTGGCCAGCAAAAAGGTGCATTTAAAGAAATTAATGGATCACTTGAAAGTTACTGACTTGACCAGAGGTGTCAAAGGTTATTTGCATGTAAATGGATTATGTTTTTCTTTCCTACCTTGTAGTATATGCTATGAAAGTTGAATTAACTGGGAGCTAAAATCTGTTTTAACAGCATATAAAGTTATTTTATCTGTTATATGTCATTATAAAATTTTGAATATTATGTGGTTTCATTTTTAACAGTTAGGGTAATATGATTTGTTTTCATTGTGGTGCTTTTATTAATTTTGATATTATGATGTTACTTACTACTGAAATGTAAGCTAGAGTGTACACTAGAATGAAAGCTCTATGAGAGCAGGTACCTGGCCTGTCTTCACCACTGTATCTATTCCCAATACCTAATGACAGTACCTGGCACATAGCAGTTACACACAGTTTATTGCACATTAACAGCAATAAATACTTGTTGAATTAATTTAAAAAAAAAACAGAAAGTTGACAAGCTCACCTTAGACCAAGACCTAACTATCCAGGTGCCGCATGCTGTATAGGAGTGAACTGTTCTAATAAATGGACCCCTTGACAGATGTTGAGTACACCCTGTTAGGCGTGGAAGTAACTCTGTTAAGAATGAAGTCCAACAGGATAGACATACTGTAGTCACCGGGACAAAACTATTTTGGCCAAAACTCCTGCAGGAATGATCTGCACATCAAATTGCTGTTTGGAAACCTATCACCAACAAAACACAATAATCCAGTCCAGAGGCTTAAGCCCCCTGGGGGATCCTATTGACTCAAACATCAGCCCAGCCAGAAAATCTTTACCTGGTATTGCCAGAAAATCAAAGCCAGATCCACCATTTGTTCTGCAATCCCAAGCCACAGCACCGGCACCTGAACCCCTGCAGACAGCTCAGGCTTCAGCATGTGTGTCTCTGGCCCTGACCTCATGCATTATAGTAGGCTATCCCCACGTAAAGATATATAGATAGATTACAGAAAAATAAAGCATAACCCTACAGAAACAGCTTGTATGTGGTTAAAAGACAAGCTATATCTGTAGACTTTCCTGCACACACATATAACCAAGGTACATATTAATACCTCCATAAATTTCACAAATTCAATCTTAAATAAGCTACAATACTTACCTGGACAGCTCCTCTGAGGTTCACTCTGAAGAGACAACACACACTGATCAGTCCATTCGCGACTAAAGCCTGAGGACACAGTTCACAGGATTGCTCCATTTCAATTCCCTTTGATTTTTGTGTCTTTTCAGGCTGCTTACCCCAGTGGTTGCTTTCCCAGCCCTGCTAGCTGTGTGTTTTTTGATATTTTTGCCTTAAACTTTATGGATTGTCCCCAACAGAACAGAACAATCAATCAAACACTTGACCAAGATTTGATGAGCATTCAAGACAAGTTGGACACTGTCCTAGATCAAATTAACTCACATGCTATCTTGTCAGAGTAACGTTACAGAACAGACAAGCCTGAATTCTATTTTGGTCTGGTCTCAGAATATCCCATATAATATACCCAGCAAAGATCGGCGAAGATCAATAAAAAGTGGTAAAATATAGCAGAAAATGCCCCCTTCAGCCAGTATACTTCAGTTTCTTGGTTGCCCAGGTAACAGTTGCTGTTCCGGATCCAGTTGCTCCTATCTCTTAGAAATAGCTGGTCACCGTGATGCATAGCTGGTTATGATGATGCACACTGCATAAACCAACCCCCAATTGACAAGTCATTCTGCCTCTGTACTTCCTGTTTGCTTATCCCATATAATATCTAGACCACAAAAAATCAGGACCTGATATTTGGGAAATGATTCCAATCAGTGCCCATTGACATAAATAAATCTGCTTCGAAATCATAGGCGTTGCTTCAGTGTTCCTGCTTACCATTGCAGATATTCATTCCTTCTAATACTTTTAAATACTGCCATATTGTGATAATGTGAATGGCTAAACATAGTTTTCATATGACCCTGCACCCAAGGCGAGTAAAAATACGCATGAACAAAATCCTTGTACATGAGTGTTCGTGGAAGCATCATTTATAGCATCTAAAACCAAGAAAAAAGTATCCAACAGATAAAGGAATTAAAAAACAAATGTGGCTTATTAGTCAGTTATCCCTTATTACAACAAAATACCAGATATAATCACTTGAAAAAAGAGAGATTTTTTAATATATTAATTTTATTGAGAAAGAAGTAACAATGAAACAGTACCTAGTACCACCAAACAAATCTGAAAATGTCCTTATTTTCCAAAGCAGTGAAACACAATAATAACCAGGACTATTTTGTTAATCTGGGTGGTGGTTGTATGCTTTTAGTATTTTTCATCATGTTTTACTGGTGCATTTTAGATATGTATAGTGATCCCATTCATCATAGAGAATTTGTACCTGTACATGATATAATTTTATTCTTTTTTATTCATTTCCCTACTCTCCATTTAACCCCTTCTTCCCTCCCTATTTAGAAAAGCTTTGTTTCCATATTTTTCTTCTTTTCTCTTTTTTTTTTACTTATCCCTTCTTTCCTTTGCTGCTCTCCTCTCATGTAGTTCCCCTCTCTACTTGGATATTTTCTTCCTATTTCCAATATGTATTATACATTTTGATCCTTATTTACCCTTTGGATTTTTCACTCCAAATAAACAATGTGATATTTAAACGTATGTGTCTGATTTATTTCACTGAATAGTATGCTCTCAAGGTGCAATCATTTTCTGAGAAATGTCTTGAGTTACCCCTTTTGTGGCAAAGCAGTACTCCACTGGATTAAAATGAACCACATCTTCTTTGCCCATTCACCAGTTGATGGACCTTCCAGTTGTTTCCAAGAGTTAGCCATTACAAACTGTGGTACCATAAACATGGTTGTGCACATGTTCCTGCAGTATGATGCTTTTCATTCTTTGGGCAAGATACAAAGAGGGGAATATCTATTTTAAATGCAAATTCTAGTGCTAGTTTTTCAAGGAATCTCCACACTGATTTCCATACTGGTTGCACCAGTCTACACTCCCACCAACAGGGGAGAAGGGTTCCAGGCAGCATAAGTCAGCCTCTTCATCCCATCTAAACCTTTAAGTGATTGGATGAGGCCCACTCACCTTATGGAGAGTGTTCTGTATCTCCCAATTTACTCCTCTGGATGTTAACCTCCTAGAAAAACACCCAAAATAATGTCGGGCCAAGTGCCTCACACCCATAGTCCAGGTGAGCGGAAACATGAAACTGCCCATCATGTGATACTGCAGATACACTCTGAAGCCCCCAGTAGAGGCTGATGGCTCCCCTTCATGTTCCAGCAGTGCCATTCCCTCTGGCCAAAGTGAAACGTCTGTGCTGGCCATGGATCGTTGCTCCTCCTGCCAGTGATATTTTCACCCTTTTTTCTACTCCCCGAGTGGCCAGGGCCCAGTCCCACCTCCTTGTCACTGAAGAATGAATAGAGAGAGCAGCAGGTTAACTTTTGAAGTCACCAGAAGGTCTCAGTTGTGCAATGACCTTTGCAAACATAGCACACAATTTTCCTTTATCAGGAACAGAATGCCCACACTATGTTCTAATAAAAAGAGGAGAAGTAATATGAGGAACTGAGCCTTCTTGAATTGCTCATGCTTGAAGGCCTGCCAGGGAAGTGGGTTATGTACCTCTGTGTACAGTATTAACCTATGAGGCACTCCTGCTTCTTTCTCTTCTGGAAGGCCTACAGGGCACCAGCTGATCAGGTGGGTCTAATTGTTCCCATCCCTGACAGGAGAAAAAAAATGTAACAGGAGGTGAAGAGGCCTAATAGCCCATGAGGGAAAGGAAAGGAAGAGAAAGGCTTGCTCCTTTGCTGACCTGTTTGAGGGTCACCACATTCCCATAGGAGTCCAAAGGAGGCATACCAATAGCTCCCCTGGTTATGGAAGGTGAGCATTTAGCAAATGGAGCCCAGTTCCTAGGGAGAGATGTCAAACAGAAATCCTAGAACAGCTTCCAGGAAATAGTAGTAGATGATATTTATCATTATTTCATACACATTACTAGAGAGAATAAAAGAGGAAAGAGAACCTTTAAACTCATAGTTAGCTTTATAAAAAGATTTTCTGGAACTAAAAGAAGATAAATGATTTCCAGACTTTAGAAAATGATACAGCTAGGTATGGTGGTGCACACCTATAATCCCAGCATGCAGCAGGCTGAGGCAGCAAGATTGCCCTGAGTTTGAGGCCAGCCTGGGTTATGTAATGAATTCAAAGCCAGCCTGAGCTACATACTGAGACTCTGTCTCAAAAACTCAATGCAAATAAATAAATAGGATGCATGTGTTTTGTTTCCTACTCTATGGTTCTATTCATTATATATAGTGACCACACAAATCATCAATGATTACATGAAAAAAATTAAAATAGAAGAACCAATGAGAACCAGTCAGAATGGTGAACTTCAAGTGGACTGAAGATGCCATATTACTAAAAAAACATGAACTAAAACCACAATGAACTGCGATTTACAGCCATCAGGATGACTATTATAGAACAAATCCAGGCAAATCACAACAATCTCAGAAAATCAGAAGTCTTCAAGGGAGTGTAGAGAAACTGGAGTCATTGTGCTTGCTTGTGGGAATTGAAATTCTTGCAGCCATTGTGGAAAACAGCATGAGAATTCCTTAAAACAATGAAACATAAAATATGATCCAGAAATTTCACTTATATGTCAAAAGTAATTGTAGCAAAGAACGCAGACACACACACACACACACACACACACACACACACACGTGTATATATACTAGCATTCATTACAACAGTGATGGTGAACATTTTAGAGCTTTTGGTGCCAGCGAAGAGCCCACTGTGGCACATGTGCCACAGGTTCACCATCACTGCTTTACAATAATCAAATGGTGAGAATAACCCAAGTGTACATTGGCATGTGAAGGAATGCAGAAAATGTGTGCTATTTGTAGAATATTATTTAACCTTAACAGGAAATGATGAATATAGGTGACCCTTGAAGGCATTGTTCGAAGTAAAATGTAGTGGATATAAGAGGATGGAGATTGCAGGATTCCACTCATGGGAGTTTTCTAGGATATTCAAATTCATACAGACACAAGGTAGCAGCGTGATTTCCAGGAATGGTGCAGATTGTTTAGTGTATACAGCATTTCAATTTGGGAAGATGAAAGAGTTCTGGAAAAACGATACCAAAACAGAACTTACAGAGAACTAGATAAGATACATGTAGACAGTGCGCAAAAATCTCACATGTAATTAGTCAGAGTTCTACTAAAGGAGAAAAAAGACTAATGATTTGGGGACCTTTTACCCTTGGTACCAGGGATCAAACTCAGGACCTTGTGCTTGCTGGGCAAGCATTTATTCCACTGAGCTATCTCCTGGGCCAAAACTAAATATTTTGAAAGAAGCAGTTAATACTTAATTTTTTTCTTTTTATTCTTATTACTTTTGTTTGAATTTCTTACAACTTTTTGTCGTTTTTTTTCTTTTTCTTTTTTGACTTGTAGATTTATTTTATTTTTTAAATTAATTTTATTGATAAAGAAATAGCAATGAGACAGTTTCAAAACAGGTTAGTAGGACAGTTACATAATTAATACATCACATATTGTCTTCCTTGTAGTAGTTATTCATACTAGAAGATGCAGATATTATATCTTGTCTAAACACTATTAGTACAAATATTTCTCCTAATTGAACTAAGAGAAAGTAGCTGTATATCTATCCTAACTAATTTGTATATACGGATATATATCTTTTTCACTACAAAATGGTCCTTTATTTATATCCTCCTTTTTTATTTTGTTTTGTCACAGATGGGTATTCCATTGCCATTTAAATATTGTTAGTGCGTGAATTCAGCAAAATAATTCAATATAGTCCAGTAGTCCATTATAGTGGTGGGTTATCCACATAACTGGCAATGTTAGTTGTTGACTTGAGCCTTTTACAGCTCAGCATATTAGTATGACTTTACCTTATATACTTTGTTTTTATACTTTTCTGCTGGATGGTTAAGACCAAGATAAAGCAAGACTTATATAACAAGATGTAACTTTTGTATCTGATAAGGTCAGTCAAATCCCCTCGGGATTTGCCCTGAAACCCTGTACAGCAGTTTGTAAATCTTTTGTCAGTGTCAGCCATGTGGATGAATCATGGGCATTGCTTGACCAACTTGCTCTCTGTGAGAGCCTGAGAAAATGTTTTCTCTCTAAGTGACAGTGAAGACTCAGGACATAAGAGAACCTGTACTGTAACATCCTATAACTCAGTGATGTCCCAAATTTTTTGTGCAAGGAGATTACGGGGCCACAGAGGAAAGTGATCGATGATGTAGAGTGTGCCTAAGGAGAGTCACATGGAGAGAAAACATTCTCCTTTTTCTTTAAACCAAACTTGCATATTTATATCTGGTGACCTGAACAACTAACTTTTTTTATGTATTTGGTACAAGGTCTCACTATTCAGCTCAGACTTGTAGTGATTCTCCTGTTTTCAACCTCCCCAGCGCTGGGATCACAGGCATGCGCCACCATGTCCAGACTTGGTGGCCAGCTGAGTGCACCCTGGGGTGGAACCAGTGCAGCATGTGGTGCTGGGGATCGAATCCCAGTCCCTGTGCTTGCCTAAGCAGGCACTTAGTCTGCTGAGCTATCTCACTGGCCCCTAAACAACTAATCTGAAGATAACATCATGCAGTGCAGCAGCCATTGCTCAATTCCTATAACTTTGGTGAAATTTTGTATAGTTTCTAATGCTGTTTTTTTTCTATTACTATTTTGTATTCTTTAAAAAAAGAAAATAAAAAAGGACTAAAGAGAAGTTAATCATTAAGAAAATAATAAAATATGATTTTTCTTGTCTGAAGAAAGGGCAGTTTGCAGATTCAAAGGCCTCAGTGAAGTCCAGATAGGACTAATGAAAAGCAATGACACTTGCCCAGAAGCATCCTGACAATATTCTGGGCTCCAGAGACAGAGAAATCTTACAAGTATTTTTCAAACCGAAACCATACAGTGTTTAGAAAAACAGCAGAGGCAGCTAAATGTTGGACAAGGCACAGCTATCTGCAGGTAGAAGTAGCATAGACCAGAACCAGAGAAGCAGCCCTCAGATTTGTAATATGTAACCAGAGATTAGGATAGAATAACACACTGTCTTTATGGAGTTTATTTTTCTCCCATTAAAATATCTAAAACAAAATAAAATAGTTGGAAGGCTAGATCTGGGCAGTGATAACACTGTCCAGAAGCAAAGCTCATCTTATCTTGAAATCCTGTGCCCCTAGGGTGCTGGCTCTGTGCCTGAGGGGTGGAGAAACCACTCACCTTCGAAGCAGAACATCAAGCCCAGAACAAGTGGGAAAGCATGCCAGTCAGATTTTCCCAGTCACCATTTTGATATTTTAACATTTATTTATACTGAAAGAGAAACTCCCCAGCACCTTCCCCTTTCATCTCATGAGCCAGAATGGAAGAAATGATCACACACACACATCCCCAAACCAATTACTGGTTGATTTATACTAAATCTGATTCAGAGCACTCTGCTGATGAATGGCTGTGACCTGAACAAGTTAGGGTCTCACCTGGCTGTCAGCAGAATTGGAAACAAGGGCAGGGTGGGGCTCTCAGCAGTGTCTGCATCATCTTTTATCAGAGTGGGATCCGAGAAGTCATCAGAACTATGCAAATGAAAGAAAGGGACAACAAGGGAAAGAGGATCTGGGTTCAGGGAACCCAACTATCAGAATGCCTGGAGGAGTGTGGAAGAGCAGCCACAGAACAAAGTCAGGGGGACCCCCTCCTCAGGAAGTGCGATATCATGAAACAAAACCCAAGAGATAAATTCTAGGTTTGATCATAAAATATGGTGACTATTTTTTCTTTCACTTATTATAGTAAAATATACATTGCTATTAATTCCTCTTAAAATACTCCACTTTACTTCAAACACACTTATTCCATCATTCTTACCACTTTCTGAAGCAGTTCTGGAACTCCTCTTTCATGAATGTCTTTGCACTATCATGGCTGCCTCAATGTCCTGCATAGATTCAAAATATTTTCTTTTCATGATCATTTTGACTTTGGGTAAGGGCTAGAGTAACAGTGCCAGGTGTGGTGAATAAGGTAGGCAGGAAATACTCATGATTTTATGAGCCTGTCTTTCTGTTGGAAGGGCAGAAACATTCATTGAATTTTTTTTTATTACAGCTCATAAAGACACTCATGAAAGAGGACTTCCAGAACTGTTTCAGAAAGTGGCAAGAATAATTGGGTAAGTGTGTTTGAAGTGAGGGACATAGATTTTGAGGGGGCATTAATGACATTTTTTACTATAGTATATTTATAAAATTCTTGCATAAACATTTACCTTATTCTTTGATCACATTTCATAATGCCCAGCTGCTGTGGCTGTTATCTGTTGCCATGTCACATAATACCCCAATCATGCATGTTACAACATTTGTTTGTTACCCTGCTTTCTCACTGCCCAGGGATTGAGTGGCTCATTAGGTGATCCTGCATCTCACATGGGGTTTCTCATGTGACTGCAATCAGGTGACTGGGAATGGAGGCATCTCAAAACTTCTTCCTGTGATGCTCCCTGGTGGTCTAGTGGTTAGGATTTGGCGCTCTCAAAACTCCTTCCTCTCACCTCTACTCGGACTGAAAAGTAGCAGCTGGAACCCAAGATAGCTGAGTGCCCATCAATAGCCCTGTCCATTTCTGTGATTTATCTCCACACTGCCTTCCCCATGACTGCTCCAGGGTAGCCAGGGTTCACAGTTTCCAAGGCTGTGTGACCCAAGGAGAGGGGCAGAAACCAGTTGTGCTACTTTTGAGGACCTAACATCCTCCCCTGCTTCATTCCTAAAAGCAGTTGGTGAAGGCCAAGTCATCTTCAATAGCTCCTGATGAGCTCCAAGGCAGAGTTTTGGGATGTGTTCAGTAATTTTCTTTTGGAAGCACTGATTTGCTAGCACAAGAGGATAGGGACATAACAGCTGGAAAGTTGCTAATTGTCCCAGGTCAAAGATATGAATTTTTTTAAAACATCTACAGGACATAAAGGACCATGAGTGACCTACCCATAGAAGGGACCCTGTGACACCTCCAACTGAACAGACACATTTCACTCAGCTTTCCAGGCCCCCTTGGTGTCCAGCTGATCCAAAAGAGGAGCTCACCAGGTCTTTCCAGAAATTCAAGTTTGTCATTCTCTAGGGCTCATTGTCTACACTCTGGTGAGAGCTCCCAGCTCCGCAAATCTTTTGGAGTCCTTCCCAAGTGACCTTCTCTCACATGAAAGCCACTGGGCTTAACCTGCAGGCTTTGCATTTTCCTTGTGTTTGCTACAAGCCTCAGTGATCAAAGGTCATCTTCCCAGCCATTGCTTCTACTAGCTGGCACTGCCTTCCTTGCCGTCTGTAAGCCTTCAAACTCCTTATCTAATATCTGAACCCCTCCTGTTGCTAAGGGATTTTACAGTACTCATGGAATCAAGCAAGCAAAGGCAGAGTGAGGTCATTAGAGAGTGAAGAGAACTGTGCAGTGGAGACAAAGGGGACAGAGAATCATTGTGCAGCTCTACTCCTCTATCCAGGGACTCCAGAAAAGGCCAATTATCAGTTAAAAATTTTTCATTCCTCAGAGATAAGTTTTTCTTAAAAGTTACCTTATTTATCACAACATGGCACTGAAAAAAGGACACTTTATCACAGAGTCGACAAGGCCCCTTTAACTACAGTTGTGTAAGAGTCATTAGCCATCTGCCTGATGGTGTCTTGTATTGATCCTTTATAAATCATTAAATATATATTTATGTATACTACATCCAATATCCTGTCTCTTTCAAAATCCTGCCTTATGTGACTTTCTTAAGTTGTTTCTCTGAAAGAGATACTGAGAATCTTTAGGACATCAGACACCATGCCAGCTCCCGAAATAGTAACTTTATTCCTGGGTTCTACAAGTAGAACTTCTACTGGATTGTACAACATATTTTCACGGACAGCTTGTGAAAACTCTAGGTTCTACTCCAGAGCTTTTGGTTCTGTAGATCTGGGCATGGCCCTAGAATCCACATTTCTCATAAGTTTCTAGGTGATGTTTGTCATCAGGGCGAGACAGGAGACTAGGGTTTAGAAAATCTGGCTGGGGAAATGGTCTGCTAATTGTAATATCTCGGGACACACATACAGAACAGTTTCCAAAGCCCTGCACCTGCACTTCTCATGAGAACTCAAGCAGATTTTCAACAGGATGGCTTAGACCTGATGTCAGCCTGAGGAGTAGGTGATACAAAAAAAAAGGACAGTCTGCACTGAACACTTTGCTACCATAGTCTTCTGCAGTACTTTACTCTCATGCTTTAGAGTGCATTTTTTTCTTACTTTTTCTTTGCCTTTACAGGGCTTATTTTGTTTCCTACCTTTAATAGATGTAAAACATTGTTACTGTGTGCCCTTATTTTGGTCACTTCTTTTCTCAGGACAGAAAGAACTCAGCAATCACCTCTAGAAAAAGACCCCAGCACCTGAAAACCCAGGGACTACACTTTGAGAATCAGAGATGTCATATTGGCCTGCAAAAAGAGATTGACTAAAGTATAGCTTTAGATATGTTATACACTTTGGATATGTGAGATTTGGACCAGGAAAAGTGGTAGAAAGATGGCAAGTTGTTTCAATTTCCAGCTAGATGAAATACCAACTTACTTGATGAAAAGTGTGAGAAATAGTAGGACCAATTATAGTATGAACAGTACTTTTTTCTCAAAACCTGAGATATCTCTGTAAAATGTGGAAGGCCCTAAAGTTACTGCCAATAGTCTGTGATACTGTAATGACTGAAGAGATGATATTTAGGCTGAAAGATCATTTGAAACTCCTGTGTGCTTCTTATAGCTTAGCCGGTAGAAATATTCCCACTGCCTCCTCAAGGAATATTCCATCTTTATGAAGTCCATTGTTTTGATGGACCAGTGAGAAGAAATTAAAGGGTTCAAAATACACTTCTCATGGACTAAGTGAATTGGTCATTTAAATAGAGATTAAAACATGTTAATATGTTCTTGCCACTTGTTCTCCCTGTAATTATCACCAGTCCCTTTTATCCTCTGTTATACTGATCTCAATTAAAATAATTCAAAAACGGTACACAGTGGCTTACATCTGCAATGCATGCATTCTAGGAGGCTGAGATAGGACAACCACAAGTTCAAGCTCACCCTGGGCAATTCAGTGACTCAGTGAGACCCTGTCTTAAAATTTTGAAAAGGGGCATAGGCATGGCTGGGGATGTTGCTTGGTGAGAAGGTTCTGGGTCCAATCCCCAGGATGGCAAAACCAAGGAAAAAATGATTGAAGTGAAGAGACATGTCACTAATTTAAAAATATTCTGGTAGGTTTATTAAACTATTGAAAGAAAATTGAATATTACACATATTTTGCCTCATTTTTAGAAGATCCCAGCTGGGTGTGGTGATGCACACCTGTGATGCCAGTATTTGGAAAGCGAAGGCAGGAGGATCATCAATAGTTTCAGGACAACCTTGGCCACATAGTGAGTTCAAGGGTAGCCTCAACTGTATAGAAAGACCCTGTCTCACCTTCCCCAAAACCCCACATAAATTTTGAGAAAATTTGATTTTTCAAATGTTTTATTTCCTTTTTGAAAGACACAGTAATTCTGTTGAAACACACAGTACTAATTTAATAACCAGATCTTCCAGTGCCAGATGGGCCTTTAAAACACAGCAATTATTTCTGCTCTATCCCAAAGTGGCCTCCAGCAAAATTTTGGGATGTATTTTAAGACATGCAGCCACAAAGAAAATGCAAGAAGATAATGTCGTAACATGGTGCTGTAGGTGGGAAAGCAGGCAGACGAGTAGAAACTGACTTGGTATCTGGAAATAGGCAAATCCTAACCCAGCAGGCAAGTACAGCCTGTGGCCTGCATGCTAAACATACTTGCGTTATAATACAAAATATTTTATAGGACATTTGTTACTTATATAAATTAACTATATTATGTGTTTGACATATGGCTGTGGACAATACCTATCCTTTCAATATGGCCCTGGCAAGCCAGGCTTGCTAGTAGAAGAAACCAAGGAGCCAAAGGGAATTCTTTAGCAAGTCTCTCAGACAGCTCAGGAATGAGTGGTCCCAGCTACCTGTGGAAGTGGAAATAAAGGGGGTTATTATGGGCAGAATTGTGTCCCCCATCCAGGTTCACATACTGAAGATTTAAGCCTCAATTCCTCCGATTGTGACTGTAGTTAGAGGTTGGATTCTTAAAGAGGAAATTAAGTGCAAATAAGTCCTTAGGGTAGGGGCTAATCCAATATAATTGATGTTCTTAAAAATTTTGGAATTGGGTGTGGCACACAGCTGTGATCCCAGCACTCAGATGGCTGAGGCAGGAGGATCACCTGGAGCTCGAGGCCAGCCTGGGCTACATAGTGAGTTTGAGACCAGGCTGAATTACATAGTGAGACCTTGTCTCAAAATAACAACCAAAAAGAAAGGAAATTTGGACACACCCATGGAAAGAGGGTAGACAAAGTGAAGACACAAGAAGATAGTCATCTGCAGAGGAAGACGAGAATACAGTCATCCCTTATGGCCCTCGGAAAAAATGACCATTGGCCACAACTTGTTTGCAGATTTTCAACCTCCAGCATGGAGTAAACTGATTCTTGTTACGTGGACCACCAAGTGTATGGTCCATTATTATAGCACCCCTAGAAAATTAACATGAAATGGAACTTAAAAGATAGGAAAGCAGTTGAAGGTTTAAGCAGCTGGTATACCACATGCTCTCCCTCATCAGTCACTATGACAAGGAGCTTCCTCTCTTCCACCAGAGAGTCCCTCCCTTAAGGAAGTTAGATGCAGGGTAAGTTTTCAGGGGTAAGTTTTCTTAAACTTACTTCAGGATAAGTTTAAGACAAGGATACCAAGAGAAAGCAGGTAAAACCATACATACATGCAGGCAGGAGAATAGAAAATTCTTCTCTAGGAAATTATTCCAACCTAAGCAAAATAATATTGGGCCTTTTGTCATAGGACAGGCTATGTATTCATTTCCTGTTGCTGTACAAAATCACCACAAACCATGGTTTCAAAGGACATGAATGTATTTTCTTATAATTTCAAAGATCAAAAGTTCAAACTAGGTCTCTCTGGATTAAAATGAAGATGTCATAGGGACTGTGTTCTTCTGGACAATCTATGGGGGCTTGTGGATTAGCTGTTGTTTAAAGCACCTGCTTGAGCAAACTCAGTCAGGCACAGGGGACTGCAGTTCAATTCCCTGCTCCACAAGCCGCATGAGACCCGCCCTTAAGGCAACCTGAGCTAGCCATAAAAAATAAAAAAAAAAAATTCTTCTTCTGGACAATCTAGAAAAGTGGTTTGGTTGGGATATAGTTCATTCCTGGAAGGCTTCTGTGCTAGAAGCTTGGTGTCCGATGTGGCATGACTGAGAGGTAGTGGCACTTTTAAAGGTGGAGCCTAGTGGGAGGCCATTGCATCTTTTGCTTCTTTTGCTGTACTGAGAATGAACCTAGGCCCTAGGGCATGCGAGGCAAGTGCCTTGCTGTTGTGCTTCCCCCGTAGCCCAGAGGGATTGTTAGGTCTGTACAGGGATGAATGCTCTGCTCCTGGGAGCACTTTATTGCTCTTGCAGGAAATCCCAGGTGAACAAGCGGTGCTGGAAGGACAGTGGCACACCCCTTGTGTTATGGTTTATCTAGTTGTCCCCCCAAAGCCTCATGAAGTCATTGAGCAAAATTCTAGAGTTTGTGATTAACTCATGATCCACTGGGATTATGGGTGTGAGTGCTGCTGGGATTATGGGTGTGAGTACAACACCCAGCCGGGGGCTATAGTCTGAATGCAATATAAGGGAGACAGACTTGCTCTCTGTTGCCATTGTTGCCACTGCTCCTGCCCTTTTGCTATCTTGCTCTTTGCCACTGCCATGATAGGTTGCTCTCTGCTATGTACCGCTCTGCGTTGGAGCCAGCTGAGTATGAACTGAAACCTCCGATAACTGTGAGCCAAATAAACATTTTCTTCCTTCATTTGAGTGTTGAGTATTTGTCCCAGCAATGAGAGAAGAGTAACTGAGATGCTTTGCAAGGTTCTAGTTTCTAGTCTTCCATCCTCCACTTGCCCTGTGATACCATTCAAGATGAGGTCCTCCTCAGCATAAAAGAGCTGCCAGTTCTATGCCAGAACTGTGACCTAATTAAACCTCTTTTCTATTTCTGGAGGCTACCTGTGCTGGGAAGGCACTAATAGTCAATTTGTGGCACCCAGCTGAACTGAGTCAGGGTAGTGTTAGGTGCAGAAGGTCCACCTGAGGATTGTTGCCAGCAGCATTAAAGCACAAATGGAGAGGGAGATGCTCTCCTATTGATTCCCCCCTGGAGAATCCTGTCATGATGGTTTTCCTGATATGAACTCAGCTGTTATCAGCTAGCTCCAGTCATGCCTATAGCTGAGGATGGTTGTGGACTTTTTTCTGCAGAGCTCTGGTCCTTACCATGAGAATAGCTTACTGCCTGCAGTTCAGATCCTCCATCCTGCTGGCACAGACTTTCTAGTTTCCACCACTGACCATTCTGGTCCAGATCCTTGAGAGTAACTGAGACATCTCACAAGATTCTAGCTTCTAGTCTTCCATCCTCCACTTGCCCTGTGGTACCATCCAAGATGAGGTCCTCATCAGCGCAGAAGAGATGCCAGTTCTATGACCTAAATAAACCTGTTTTCTATTGATAGCCTCGATACAGACTTGCATGAGACATTGTTGTGGGCTCTAGGCTTCTAGCTGGACTCGTGGAGGATATTATGGTGGGCTCTAGATCTTCAGCTGGATTTGTACAGGAAATTGCTATGGGATCCAGGTGCTCATGTGGATTCTTTGGATCTATAGTATGTGGAGAGATCTCCTGCACTCTTCTGCATTTCAGTCTTTGGGTGAATATTATTAAATAATCCTATAAATTATATGTCCTGTATTAAATCTTTTCTCTTGTCTACCTGACTATAACACTACCTGACCTGCATACCTTGACTTATGCACCCGTATCACCCCAACCTCTGGCTTCAGCATCACACTTTTCTCACCCTTCTTCTCCTCCTACCTGTTTCAAGTATAAGAGTCTGATCACATTGAACTCACCCAGGTAAAGCTGTATACTCTCCCCATCACAAAGTCCTGCACTCAGTCACACATACAAAGTCCCCTCCTGCCATGCCTGGAACATGAACACAGCTTCCTGAAGTTACGGTACCATTATTCTGCTGACCACACAGCCTCCATGCCTCTCAGTGAAAGCCGAGGCAACCAGCCTCACTCATGGGCATAGAGCTTTTGCTCTTGCAATTCAGCCTCAGTTTCTTCATCTCTAGCATATCGGATTGTCATGAAGATGAAATGGACTCTTGTGTAAGTCACTTAAAAGATTTTCTACCTGACACTAAGTGCTGTAAAAATGTTTGCTGATATTGATGTATCATTGGAGGAAAACATCTAATGAGGAAGGCAGAGAGCAGAACAATCAGGCAGGAAGGAGCAACTGCAAAGAAAGACATCACAGCGAGATGAAAGTATATAAAATATCCACCATTAATATATTCTCAGGGAGATAAGGAAAGGCATTGCACTCATGAAGTGAATGGGAAAAAATTAAGAAAGCAAGAGCATGTTTTTGGAAGTTAAAATTATCAGTCTGGGACCATCAAGTTGTCCCAGAATTGAAGAACATTATTGAAAGTGTTCCCTGAGTGACTAGGGGAGGAAAATAGAACCACCCTAAAATCATAGAGAAGCTATGATCAAGCATATGATATTTCATTTTTAAATGAAAAACCACCAATATTGATCATTTCATATGGTTCATTCCCAACAAAATCACAGAAAGCAAAAATTCAATCAGGTAAAATGTTGAAAAATGTTCTCAGAAGGTAGAAGTAAAAAAAAAAATAAACAAAAACTAGAAAGCATATAAGAAATGTCTGTACAGGAGATGGAACAAATATATGGAGGAAGTTGTAGAAAAAGAAAACACCACATTGAATGAGAGGAAACCATCACTGAAGCAACTGAAAAAGCTGTCCCAGAATTTAAGAACATGATTGGAAGGGTCCCCTGAGTGGTCATTGTGATGGAGGAAAACAAAACCACCTGAGATCATAGAGAAGCTGTGATCAAGGCATTCACAGAAGATTCTAAGGAAGGAAGTGAATGTGGGAAGGCAATCTAATACAGGTCTAACATTTTAAACTTATTAACAGAAAAGAAAGTACAACAGAAACTACAAGTACAAAATGTTGAAGGCAATCAATTTCCAATCAAGAATTCTACCACCAACTGAATTTGTGACATTATGCTTTAGACATTTTGAGAAGCCAGGCATTGTGACAGACACCAGTAATTCCAGGAAACAGAAGGCTGATGCGGGAGAATCTCAAGTTCAAAGCCATCCTGCTGTATAGTGAGTTCAAGGTCAGCCTCAAATATCTAGTGAGACTTTCTCACCTCCCACCACAAAGGCATATTCAGACCTGCAGAACTCCAAAAACATATTTTCTATGCACGACTTTTCAGGAAGCTTCTGTATAATAGGCTTCCTAAAAACAGGAAGATGAAGATAAAGAAGAAGTTATGGTTCTAGAAAAATTCTGGAACAGATGATAAAACAGAAGAGACTAGTAACACAAGTGGTTAGTAACACAAGGTAAAAGTAAACACATTTTAAGTAATCAGCAAGTCTAAATAATTTTACATTTCTTCATATGTAGACATTGATTCAATAAATATGTTGAATATATATATATATATATATATATATATATATATGTAAGTATATTTGCGATCATAAAACAGAGAAAAGTCTCTGGAAACAGGTTTTCAAAATTTAATAAGACACCTAGAGGGCTTGTTAAACCATTTCAAGCTTTCTAGGCAGAAATTGTTCTGCATACATAGCATTGAGAGATACAAAGATTATTTAGGAAAAAATTAAAGAATTGAGAGTGATTGCATCAGGGAAGAAAAATTGGAGATGCAGGGTCTAGGGGTGGGGAGGTGAAGAACATAAAAACTACTGATATTAACTATAGTAGGCTCTTAGAACTAAAATATTTGGCCTTTTATACCAAGGTTCAGCAACTTATGGCCAGTGAAATATCTGCCCATGTTTGTAAATAAAGTTTTATTTGTATCTAGCTATGACCATTTGTTTATTTTTACCTGTGGAGGCTTTTCCACTAGAATGTCAAAATTGAGTAGTTGCCACAAAATCAGCATGGCTCACCAGACCTCAAATGCTTACTATCTGGCCCTTTTGCCAACTTGTTTAAATCATATATGTTTAATTTGTAGGAATAAAAATTAGACTTTGATAACAGTAAAAATAATGACTACAAAATGATGAGATGTAGGCTATGAGTACAGCTCAGTGATAGAACATTTACTTAGCATGTATTAACCTGTGCAAAGCCCTGGGTTCCATCCCTCCTTAGCACTGCATTAAAAAAAACATAAAATGTTAGAGCTAGAAAAGTTTGCTTTCAAATGTGTTACTTTAAAAATGAGAAGACCTATGTTTAAAGATGTGAAATAGTTTATCCATGGCCAAAGGATCGTAAGAAATCTAACAGTATTACTTAGTCCACTGATCCCATTCAGCTTTCTCTCTACTGCCAGAATCTCTCTAATCTGGGGATACTTTTAAATGACTTTCTATGTAGGCAAGTTATAGAAAGTTACTAAAATAAAGTATTCATTAATTAAAATTCACATGTGACAAGGGTTCAATGAGAATTCTCATTAAGGACTTGACAATGTAATATGTAAACCAGAGAGTGAATACACAGCTGAAATGCCCAAATATTTCAAGAGGAGTTTTGAGTATGAAATCGATGTATTCTTTCTTTCTTTCTTTCTTTCTTTCTTTCTTTCTTTCTTTCTTTCTTCTTTCTTTCTTTTATGTATGTGGTACAGGGTCTCACTATGCAGCTTGGACTCATAGTGATTCTCCTGTTTTCAGCCTCCCCAGTGCTAGGATTACAGACATGCGCCACCACGCCCAGACTCAGTCACCAGCTCAGCATGCCCCTGGGATGGGGCCAGCATGGCTTTTGGGATCCAGAATAGAACCGTGGTCCCTGCAATTGTCAAAGCAGGTGCTTAGTCCACTGAGCTATCTCCCTGGCCCAAAATCAATGTATTCTTGAATATGATTTTGAATGTTTACAATTGTAAAATGACTATAGTGTGTTGACCATTATTTCATAAACCAAAGTATGTATTTGTTGAGTAAGGGACTGTAATTTAAAGTGCCAAAGATTGACAGTCAGAATATGAATCATACATGTCCTTTACTGTAATCTAAATTCATATAGAAAGGAGAACAAAAAATATAATGACTCCTATATGAAGAATGTCTTGATTTACACTTGTTGGGCAAGAACGGTGGATGGTACAAACAAGTAGGGGGAAGGAAGAGAGAAACTCTGCTCCACAGAGTAATTTTGTCAGAAAATAATCTGTTAGGTTAAAAAAAAGGAATGAAGATAAAATTGAAAGACATGCCCAGTGAATCTAGGGTAGATACAGATTTTTAAACAGTAGAACAGCTTAGAAAAGCATGCATAAAATTGGAACAAAGTGAAAGCCATGAAATAGACACAAACACATATCAAGGAGATTAAAATTTGCATTGGAATTCATTGAGACAACATTAGAATACTGGGTCTAAACACAGCATTGCAGTTAGTGACTATAGAAAGAAAGGTGTCTTCAAGATAGCAAGAGACCATGAAAAGGCAACAAAACAGCTACAAAATGAAGCAATAAAGAACATAAGATTGTTTAGAGTCAATGAGAAAGCTGGAAGCAGAATAAACACCATTGAAGTATCCTCTTCACAGAAGAAATGGCAGAAAAATTCCCAAACATGGGTAAAGAATTTGATAAACAAGTAAATGAGGCATATAGAACTCCAAATACCCATGACCAAAATAAATCTACTCTGAAGTAGATTTCTAAATTTCTTGATAATAATCAAAATTACAAAAGCTTAGCACAAGAACAAAATGTTAAAAATGGTTAGAGAAAAGAAACAAACCACCTATTAAAAAGCCCATCAGAATCACAGCAGATTTCTCAACACAAATCCTGAAGTCAAGGAGAGTTTGTAGTGAAGTATTTCAAGCCCTAAATGAAAATAGTGTCCAACACACATTGATGTACATGGCAAAGTTATCTTTCAAAATCAATAAAGAAATAAAATATTTCCATTAAAAAATGAAAGAAATTTATTATCATAAAATCAACTCTGCAAAATGCTCTAAAGGATATTTTAGAAAGAAATAACTAAGACCACAATTCAAAGAACATCAATACAAAGAAGCCAACAGGCAGAGAAAGCAATTAAACAGAGGGAAAAATAGAATATTAACAACAGGAAAATAATATGAGAAGGATAAGCCAGTACTTACCACTTATAACCATCACTGAAAGTGGTCTGAATTGGTTGCATGGAGTTATCAAATTTCCCGGTATTTCTTGTGACTCATGGCATGTGTTTTCAAAATGGATAGCTAGGGTGGGCAGATGGCTAGAGAAAAATTATCAGTAGTTTAAAATATATGAGGTCCCCTAATGATTGTAATCCTGTAATCAGCACAGCTGATTCCAATAAAGTTAAGCAGGTTTAAATCTTAAAAAAATAGAAAGAAAGAAACAGACTGATATAATAAATCAAAAAGAAAAATCCAACAATATCTTGCATACAAGAAACATACGTAATGCAAAAAATGTTCATAGACTTAAAGTCAAAGGATGAAAATAATATCCATGGGACAGAAACCCAGAAAAAAGAAGTAGCTATTCTCTTTGTAGATGATATGAATTTCAAGCAAAGATAGATCAAAAGAGACAAAGAAAGCCAATATGTACTTGCTACGGAAAACCTCCAAGAAGAGCTAACACTGTATATTAGTGCATCCAACTACACAAAACAAACATTAATGGACTGGAAAAATCAAATAAGCACTGACACAATTGTAATGGGAAACCTCAATACTCCATGGTCACAAGTAGACGGATCAACTAGACAAAAAGAATCAACAAAGACACATGAAAACTAAACAAAACCTGTGAACAAAAGGACTTAGTAGATATTTACAGAGTGTACTACACCACAACATCAAAATACACATTCCTCTGGCTACACATGGGGTATTTTCTAAAATAGACCATATCTTAGCCCACAGAGCATGTTTAATAAACTCAAAGGAATAGAAATTACCCCATGAGTGTTGTCTGTCAATAGTGAAATTAAATTGGAAATTAAGGGCAAAACAACCCAGAAAAACTACCTAAACACCTGAAAATTAGATAACACCCCTGAATACCACATGGGTTACAGATGAAATTGAGAAAATGAAACAATATCTACAATTAAATGATACGGCGTATGGGAACCTATAGGATATAACAAAAACAGTTTAAAGGGGAAATTTATAACAGTAATGCTAAGGTTTGCATCTACATGTCTCCATAAAACCTCATGCAGCCATGTGGACTTCTAGAGTTTGTGATTTATTCGTGGTCCAATACTGGGATTATACGTGTGAGTGCTATATCTACCCTGGGCTGTGGCACCTGCATACAATATAAAGGAGGGAAGAAACTTGCTCTCTCTGTTTACTCCTCCTTTTGCTTTTGCTGTCTTCTGCTGCCGTAAACGGTTGCACCTCTGACTTGCCACCCTGCCTTGGAACCAGCTGATTATGGAATTAAAACTTCCACAAGCTGTGAGCTAAATGAACCTTCACTTTCTCAATTCTTGGCATCAGGTATTTTATCTCAGCAATGAGAGTAAAATAGCTAATGCAGGTTAATTATCTTAATAGATAAACAGAATGAGCTCAAATAAACCTAATGTTGAACCTTCAACTACTAGAAAATGAAGAACAAATCAAGCCCAAAGATGGCATGAGAAAGAAAATCATACAGATAAGAGCAGAAATTAATGCAATTGAGACTAAGAAAACAATCCAAAGAATCAATGAATGAGACTGGTTCTTTGAAAGATTAAATAAAATTAACAAAGTCTTAGCCAGCCTTATCAGAAAAAGAGAAAATAAGACTCAAATTTATGCAATTTGGAATGAAAAGTGTAAGATCAGGACAGATCTTACTGAAATGCAGAAGACCATCAATACCTGCTTTAGAACCTGTTCTCTGATGCGATGGAAACAGAAGCAATGGATAGATTCCTATGTAC
>NW_004524645.1:4088310-4096335 GCF_000260255.1 Octodon degus
AAATGTCCTATTAATCAGCTTGGAAAGTGTCTCATTGATATTTGTTTCTCAATAAAATAAATTTTAAAAAAGATTCATTACAGGGCTGCAGTGATGGTTCGACATAAACAACTCAATAAATGTAATACTGGTGTTGATATGGTAATCAACAGAGTCAAGGAAAAAAATCACATGATTGGGCCAGCAAGATAGCTCAGCAGTCTAAAGTGCCTGCTTAGGCAAGCTTAGGCAGGTGCAGGGGACCATGGTTTGATGCCCAGCACCACATGGTATGCCAGCCCTGCCCTCAGGGTGGGCTGAGCCAGCCATAAAAAAGAAAAAAAATTCACAAGATCATCTCAATAGACATAAAAAAAGCATTTGACAAAGTCTAATGGTGATTCATGATAACAACGCTATAGAAATTTGGAATAGATGGTCTTTATCTCAATTTAATAAAAGCCATCAATGACAAACAAACAGGCAACATCATACTAAATGATCGAAAACTGAAATGTTCCACTCTAAGGCCAGGAACAAGAAAAGCATGTCCACTGTCACCTCTTATTTAACATAGTTCTGGCAACATTAGCCAGAGCAACTAACCAAGAGAATTAAAGCAATAAGGGTTGGAAAGGAGGAAGTTAAATCATTATTTGTGGATGACATGATATTCTATGTAAAAATCCCTAAAAAGTCCACCGAAAGACTTGTAGATTTAATAACTGAATTCAGTATCAAAGCTGGGCATAAAGTCAGCCCTCAAAACTCAATAGTTTTCCTGTATACAAACAACAAACACTGAGAGAGAAATTAAGGAAATAACCTTTTAGAATAGCATTGAAACAAAATGAAATACTTAAGAATAAGTCTGACAAGGGAAGTAAAAGACTACATTGAAAATTGCAGTATTCTGAAAAAAGAGATAGAAGAGGATATAATAAAATGGAAAGATATTCTTTGCTCACAGGTAGGAAAAATCAACATATTAAAAATGGCCACACTCCCAAAATTATTATACCAATTTAATGCAATCCCAAATCAAAATATTATAACTCACAGAACTATAGAAAAATTTGTAAAATCATTTTAGAACCAGAAGAGGTCTAGAATAGCAAAAACAGTCCTAGGCAATAAAGACAAGGCAGGGGCCAATCACAATCCCTGACGTGAATTGTACTACAAAGCTGTTGTGGTAAAAACAGCATGGTAAAACAAAACAACACTCATATAGCCTGAGGATTAATGGAACAGATTAGCAGAGCTGCAAGCAACAACAAGCACACTCAGCCACCTTATCTTTGACAAAGGGGCTAAGAATATTCACTGGAAGAAAGACAGCCTCTTTAATAAATGGTGCTGGAAAAACTGGCTTTCCACATGCCAAAATCTAAAACTAGACACATGTCTCTCACCAACACTCAACTAAAATCAAAATGGATCAAAGATCTAAAAAATAAAAGAGAAACACTAAATTTGCTGGAAGATAGACTAGAAGGAACTCTTGAAGACGTAAGTGTGGACAAATATTTCATGAATAAAACCCTGACATTATGGGAAATAGTACAAAGAATCAAGAAATGGGATCTCATCCTACTAAAAAGCTTTTCACAGCCAAAAATCATCAACAGATTGAGAAAAGAACCCATAGAGAGGGAAAAATATTCAGACAGAAAATAGGAAGGAGGGACCGGGGAGATGGTTCAGTGGAATAAGTACTTCCCTGGCAAGCACAAGGGCATGAGTTCAATCACTGGTTCTGCCAAAAAAAAAAAAAAAACAGGAAGGAAAGCTTTCCCAAACCCAAACACATCTTGTTTCAGGGCTGCCAGTGTAGTGCCACAGGTTGCCTACTGCATAGCACAAGGGACACATGCCACATGGTTAGAGAGTCATCTCTACTTCTTTGCGTGGAAAGGTAGGTGTTCTTTGATGCGAGGTGTTGCAGAAGAAATAGAAATACCTGCTTTGACTTGTGTCTGTGATGATGATGGGTGAACCACTTCAGTCTAGGAAGACTCCGCAGCTATACTTTCTTCAGCCTCCCACAGTGCTGGAATTACAAGTGTGCATAAATTTAAAGCCCGTGCTGTTTTTCCTGCAGTGGCTTCATGCTGGTCCTGCATTAATTCTCCACCCATATAAAGAGCATCTTTTTTTTCTTTTCTTTTTTAAAACAATTTCTTTAAGAGTGTTTATTAAAAATATTTGTTGCAATTCATCCATATTCAAGAGAACTTCATTCTTTCTACCCTAACCATAACAAGGTCAATTACTAGCAAGAACATAATGTTTACCTCCAGAACATCTGCCATAGCTGTGCATTGGCCTTCAAGACCTTCTTGTTCTTGTTATTCTGAACAAACCCTGATTCCTTTTGTACTCAAAGACAAGGCTAAACTCTTCTCAAATGTCTGATCAGTTTTATAGCTTCCACGTACCTTGAAGTCATGCCACACTGCAGCTAAGGTCCCCTGTAGCTTTTGGAAGGGAACAGGACATGACTCTGTCCCTTGCTTGAATGGCTTGTCCTCTTCTCAAATGGAGAACACCTCATATTGAATGTGTAAGGGAGAGATGTGCTAAATTCATCATGGCCACAAGCCGATAAAGTCTTCCTGCAAACAATCTGATCAGTCACTATCAAAAGCCATCTTTGCAAGTCTTAAGTTTTTGTGAGTCCCTCTGTATTGTTACCTAGTGTCATAATGGCTATTTAAGTCCTCTAGGCCTCCATGGTCTATCTGGACACCTGGAGCTGTTTGGGATTGCAAATGCTATTTTCCAACTCACTTTTTGAACATAATTCTTCCACATCTACTAGGTCACATTAATCTTGTGTTAGCATGTTTGGTTTGATTGCCTGTGTGATTTTTACCTTGGAGCTGGCCCAAATAGGAAGGGAAATATAATTATAAGCAAATACACACCGCACATACACAAATCCAACTCCAAGCCCTGGAGAGCTACGTAGGAGGCAGGCACTGGAGAAACCAGACAGAGGCTTGGAGACTCCTGAACCCCACTGGTTGCTCACAGCAATGGCAAAAGTAGCTGGAGGCAGAAAAATACCCCCATTTTATTACAGTACTGGGGATAGCTTCTTTTTTGTTCTTTTAATTTGAGGCAGGGGTCTTGCTAACTCACTAAATTGTCCAGACTGGGTTCAAACTGATGATCCCCTTCCTTAGTCTTCCAGAGTGTTGTCCTTACAGGTATGAGCCGCAAGGTCTGTCTCCCATCCCCCAGCATATAGGAATCATAGGCCATCAAGTCACAGCAATGAGTAGGGGCAGAGTGTACAGTGTTCTGCTGACAGACTCGGAAGTCCAGAGCCATGTGAATTCAAACCACACTTCTGCTGCCTGCCGCGTGTGCAGAAAGCTCACGTGCTCCTCCAACCTTCAGTCATTTATCCACATAGGACTAGTAATTCATGATTCAACTTTTGTAGGAATTATTTGAAATAATGAATGCAAACCCTGAACATAATATTTGGAGAGTGAACACTACGGGCCCAATAGGTATTATGGTCTAAGAAATATAGTTTATTATCTTTTCCAGAAGAAAGTAGGTTAGCAATATAAGACTGGCTATTTTATTATTCATTATTTTAAATAGTAAGTATAGCTCAAATTATTATCCTTTATGAAAACGTTTGGGGGAGAATGAAAGAAAAAGCATTTCTCTTTTCAAAAGTCTCCTCAGTTATATATACATATATCTGCTCTCAAACAATAATTAGGATATTTGAATTTTTCATCTGCATATCGTTATCTGTCATTGGAGACTTCAAAATCTATTCTTTTGGAGTTTGTTTCCAAAAATAGTAATTACCAAGACATGACCTCAGCACACATACAATAAAGCACCTAAGAGATTATATGTTTTTCAATTTCCTTCACTCTTAGAAAAATAAATCTTGAATCCTGGCATTCAGTGCCAGCCCCACCCCCAAGGTGGGGCGATGGGGAATGAGACTGGGCATGGTGGTGCACTCCTGTAACCCCAGCGCTTGAGAGGATGAAAACAGGAGGATCACTAGGAGTCTGATCTGTGTAGTGAGACCCTGTACTAAATACATTTAAAAAGAAAAAACAAAATCACTGGAAATTTCTGTTTCAGAAAGTTGAATGAGTTCTAGTTCTTTCTTTAATAAAAGCTTGGTTACCATGAAAACATATACTTTCATTTTTCCAAATTGCAGAGAAAACATACAGTAAAGATTAAAGTTACAATTAAGACAAGGTTGCTACAACAAAAAGGTTCAGGTTCTCTGGAAGAAAGTGAAAATAGAGGTATACTTCTATAGTGAGTACTCTTTTTAATTTTTTTATTTTTAAAATAATTTTACTGAGAAACAAATAGCAATGAAACAGTTTCAAAACCAATTACTAGCACAGTTTCAATAATTAATACATTGCAAATTGTTGTCTTAGTGGTTATTCATTGTACAAGGTGAAGACATGATATCCTGTCCACAGACATTATTAGAACAAATCTCTCTATTCAGTGAATTAAGAGAATGCAGCTGTATATCTTTCTTAACTCTCTGAATATAGACACAAAATGGTCATTCATTTGTATTCCCTCTTTTGTTTAGCTTTGTCAGAGAAGGCTATCCCATTGTCATTTAAATATTATAGGTGCGTGAATTCAGCAAAATATTCCAATATAGTCCAGTAGTCCATATTAGTATTGGGTTATCCATAGAACTGGCAATGTCAGAAGTTGTTGACTTGAGCCTTTTACAGCTCAGAATATTCATATGGCTTTACTTTTTATATTTCATTTTTATACTTTTATGCTGTATGGTTAAGACCAAGATAAAGCAAGACCTGTATAACAAGAAATGTAACTTTTGTATCTGACAAGGTCCGTCAAATCCCCTCAGGATTCATCCTGAAACCCTGTACCACAGTTTGTAGATCCTTTGTCAGTGTCAGCCATGTGGATGAGTCACAGCCATTGCTTGACCAATTTGCTCTCTATGACAGCCTGAGAGAATGTTTTCTCTCCATGTGACTCTCCTTAGGCACACTCTACATCGTTGATCTCATTCCTCTGTGGCCCCATAATCTCCTTGATCATATAGTGAGTACTCTTTCTCGAGTTAAGTTAAACCTGAAAATCTCACACTACGTATGGGTACAATTCAGATGGAAAAGAAAGTCGCTAACCAGTTTCTGAGGAATAAATGTCAATTTAAATAATTCCACCTTTACATGTTTCCTTCAGGATCTAGTAAAATTTTATTTTTAACCTTTTATTAGTGCATATTTGCAGTACATTATGACTACATTCATCATGAGGAATCAGTACATGTATGTAACATATCTCAATTCTTTTTATGTCACTTCCCCCTCCACTCCTTTCTCCCCTTCCTCCATCTCTTGGTTCCTTTCCCATTTGTGAAAGATAAAATTAGAATTCCATTTGATTATCTACAAACACAAGCTAGGCAGTAGATCCCTGGCCACGAGGAGGAGCGCAAGCTCTTGCCAAAGTAGTTCTCTGCTCTGCACCTGGCTCTGGGAAGTTCAGAATCCAGAGCTTCCGAATAGCCTCCCCATTAAGGCAACGTTTAGTGAGACCTACTTGATCCATTCTCTGTGGTTTTTTTCCCTTCGCAGTGAAAGTATACTCCCTTTCCAAGAGGGTAATTAAATCGCTTCTGCCCCATGCGTGTCCTGAACTGCAGAGCAGGCCCAGGATAATTGGAGACAGGCAGCTATTTGCCCTCTAATTTAAATGTATCCTAAAGCTTAGAGGTCTACAGGCAAAGCCAGACGCCTGTGTGAGCCAAGGGAGCAACAAAGAAGGCTGTCTACTGTGTGGCGTGACGGCAAACACCAGCACTGGGCGACGCCAGCGTTCAATAGACATTTGACCCCATGAGGCTAAAGCGAAGATTTCTGGAGCAGGTGGCAGAGGGGACTGTGGTGCCCAGGGCAAAAGCATCAGCCCCGACTCTTGAACAGACCACTGTGGCTACATCGGAAAGCAGAATTGGGGTTGCCAGATTTGGGGGATTTTTCAAGAGAAGTCACAGATCTTGTGTTTAAATGAAATCGACCCCATTTCAAAAGTTCGGAACTCACTCCAATGAAAAGCAACAGCACAGCATCATCACTAAGGCAGACCAAAGAAAACAAAAGTGCCAAGACATTGCTTTCCTAATTGTGGCTTAGAGGATGAAGTTTTGTGCAAGGTTGCATTTCTTCTTAAAATATACACAGAAACAAATGTTCTTTTAGAAAACTGGTCTCTAAAATGAAATACCACTTATTTAAAAAGACGCAAAACCTCTACACTAAGTTCAATGTGGTGACCTGGATCAGTTCTTGGACCAGAGAAAAGCCCACAGTGGTAACATAGTGAAATCCCAGTAAAGTCTGCAAATACTAGAATCCCACTGATTCCCCCAGGAAGAGGATGCCTTATTCACTATTGAAGAATGAGCAATTAGCGTCTGTGTTTCAATATACAAAGGAATTAAGCTTATGATGGACAACAGAGAAAAGAGTTCTAACTTTTACACATGATTTACTTGCCAGAGAGACTTGGCTCCATTGCAGTCTGTGAACCTCAGTTTCCCTCCGGGCACCAGGGTTGCTGTGAAAATTAGATGGGACTTTTGAAGAAGCAGCTTGGCCCATTGAAGAGACTTGGGAGACCTCCTCATAATCCCATCAATGAATGAATTGGTAAGCAATACGCAATCGTTTTCTATATAAGCCTGGTATGATTTGGAGTTATTTGTATTTCTTGTGAGGTATCTTCAGTGTATTTTATCGACTTTGTTCAAAGCACCTAAAATTGAGGGTCTAAATACACAGTAGAGCTGAGTATACGTGAACTAAAATTACCTATGACACTGTCACCTTGAAGGTACGCCAAGCATGTTAATTATTTACTAAGTTTGGCTTTTTCCCGAAGACACTTGAGCTAAGGATTTTTCAAGGCTGAATAAGGTCACATTATTTTCTTGTAAAAGATCAAGAAAATCCTATTGTGTGTTCAAGAATTGATGTGGAAACTCTTATTATCACAAGTTGGCATTCATAGAAAGTAACTGTTTCTGGTTAAAAAAAACTGGTTGTAAATCCAGTTCTTACATATGATAAACCTTCAGAAAGTACATGCTCAAATCTTTCAGTTGCCCTAGAGTTCTATTTTAGAGGGAGGTTTTTCCAAAAATTATTCATTTTGTCTTTTTAAATATAAATGCTATTTTAAATAATTAGTTTAAAATGAAGAAAGCATTGGTTTCAATGTTTCTCCACTATGTGGGATAAATTAATTAGACAGGATAAATAATTGACCTTTGTAGCTGGCGTTTTCCATAGCCTGAGGAGGATAACATATTGAACATGAGAGAATAGGGAGGGATAACATTAGAGTCACAGCCCTAAGGACCAGATGAGGGTGGGAAGAGACGATGGTGGTCTGAACATTTAAGTCACAAACAAAATTGCAACAAAGAACAAACACACAATATTGAATTGGGGGCTATTGTCCGAGTCACTATCAGTTCCCCCATATTCTAGGGAATGAGGAGAACAGGATGACACAGCATAGAATCCACATATACAATACCTGATGGTAGAGTTGGAAAAGGTGTTATGCAAGTTTATATGTGTATGTGTTGTATACTATAGAGTGATCAGAAAGACACGCTTTCTTGGAATTAGATACCATTGCTCTCAGAAGTTTTGAGGGATCACTGGATACTAACCCCAACTCTTAGACTCATATTTGTGAGAGGAGATACAGCTTCATGGTATAAGGAAAAGTGAATCTTTACGAAGACGCCCAGTGCTGAGTGGACTTATAATTGCTCTCTACACTCATGGCTTCAACTGCAAAATAATCACATTTTCACTTAAATATTTGCTGTGCCCTTTCTCAAAGTTAAGAAATAGCAGTTGGGGAACATTTTTGTTTTAAAATTCTTGCCTACACGCTTTCTTCATTGCAAAACAAATAATTTTGGACAAATCTGCCAAGCAGTGCATAAGATGAGGGAGTGGCAGACTCCTTAAG
>NW_004524645.1:4096625-4097895 GCF_000260255.1 Octodon degus
GGAGGAGGAAGAAGAAGTGGAAGAAGAAATATGTAATAGTGGTGATAAGAAGGATGTTTCATGGCATACTGAAATTAATTGAAATTGAAATTTTGATATCCATAAATGAAACGTTATTAGAACCTAACCACAGCCATTCATTTCACTGTGACACTATTGCAGAGTTGAAGAATTGCAACACAGCTATTATAGGCTGCAAAGCTGAGCATATTTACTCTCTGCTTAGCCTTTGTTCTGGACTCTGAGGCTAAGACTATAAGCAAGACTGATCAAACCCTTGTCTTAATGTCACTTACATTCTGGTCACAATGGGAAAGATATGCAACTAAAGATAATGAAGTGGTGAATTAAGATAAATGCTATGAAGACAACCAACAACACAGAGCAATGAGATAAAAGAAACCCAGGTGGGGGTGGGGAGGAAAAGGAACTGTCATGTGCAGGGAGATTCAAGAAATGGTGTGTATAAGCTGAGACTAAAACATAAGAGCAGAAGGTGCCAGGGAGATGGCTCAGTAGAATAAGCACTTCCCTAGCAAGTGCAAGGGCCTGAGTTCAATTCCAGGTTCTGCCAAAAAATAAAATAAAATAAAATCTAAGAGCAGAAATTGATCCAGGAGCTAGTGGAAAGAGATTCCTAAATGATAAAGGAATGTATGCAAACCCGTGTCCCAAAATATTTTATGTACTTTTAAAAAGGGATAAAAGAAACTGCAGGAACCTGGTGTGGTGGTATATGCCTGTAATCCCAGCACTCAGGATGTTGAGACAGGAGGATTACTGCAAGCTGGAGATGATCCTGGGTTACAAAACTGAGCACAAGCCCAGCCCAGACTGCATAGTGAGACCCTGTCTCAAATAAATGAATAAATAAATAAAAGCTACAGACCCATGGAGGGAGGCACAGGAAGTTTGAGAGTTAAGCACAGTCTATTCCCATGTAGAATGACAGGCTTTAAGCAAGAGAGTGATTTGTTCTTTTTGAATTTTGACAATCATTCTTGCTGGTGTGGCAAGGGGGTGAAGAGGTATGTGAACGCCTGGGGAGGAAGGTGCTAAGGCAGCCCCCTCTGGAGCTGACTGGGCATGAAGATGAGGAGAGTTGGGCAAGCACACGACCCAGTCTTGGCTCGCAGAACCAGCGGGCTAGGGACAGGGAAGATGAGACTGAAGTCAGAATTGAGGAAGACTCACACATTTGGGATTCCATCAACTGGGCAGTGGTGGCTCCATGTCCTGGTGGCATGTACTGGGCAGTGGTGGCTCCATG
>NW_004524645.1:4098695-4110170 GCF_000260255.1 Octodon degus
TTCTTGTTCCTGAATGTCTTCAGTTGTTCTGCAGTGGCTGTGTCGATGTCCTGAACTCACTCAAAACATTGAACTTTCATGTCGCCTTGACTTTAGAAAAGGGTGACAAGTCTGATGGTGCCACATCCAGGGAATAAGGTGGATGAGGACACACTGTTGTGGTTTTATGAGGCTGCCTTTCTGTTGGCTGTTACTCAGCAGCAGCACTGACTGCATACATGACAATGCCTCATAAAAGCATTCATGGAAGAGGATTTCCAGAACTATTTCAGAGAGTGGAAAGAACAATGAGAAAAGCATGTGGGGATACAAACGAAAGACCATTTGGTATCTGTATATTCAAAATAGATACGGTAGATACACAGCTACTTTTTCTTAATTCAGTCAATAGAAAGATTTGTACTAATAGTGTGTGGACGGGATAACATGTCTGCATCTTGTACAATGAATAACCACTAAGACAACAACATGCAATGTATTAATTATTGAAACTGTGCTAGTAATCGGTTTTGAAACTATCTCACTGCTATTTGTTTCTCAATAAAATTATTTAAAAAATGAAGTGAGGAGAGTATTTTGAGGAGGATTAATAACAGTGTAACTTTCACTGAATATTTTTTAAAATACAAACACTAATCATACTTTTAAATTCCCTTTTGTGTTTAGATTCTTGGTGGCCACCTTGTCCTAGCCACAAACCTTCAACTCAATTTGGGCAGCCTGACAGTAGCAACAGAAAATGTAAATAAACAAGTATATAAATGCATAATACTTGACTTACAAAAGAAGGCCATGGACAGGATTTAAACCTTGAGCTATAGTTTGCCTCTTAAGGCATGGGCCATGATTACACCAAGGAGGGGAGGGTGTATAAAAAAGAGTGGACAAGAAAGGTAGGATCAGAGGATGGAGCGTGGTTCCTTTTAGAGCACTTGTCTAGCATGCTCAAGAACCTAAGTTGTATTCTGAGAACAAGAAGGAAGGAAGGAAGGAAGGAAGGAAGGAAGGAAGGAAGGAAGGAAGGAAGGAAGGAAGGGAGGGAGGGAGGGAGGGAGGGAGGGAGGGAGGCAGGCAGGCAGGCAGGCAGGCAGGCAGGCAGGCAGGCAAGCAAGCTAGGATCATGCTTGAAGGCATTACAGCATTTCTTGGCCTGGTGAGATGATCTTTATCGAAATTGCATTATCGTTATTACTTAGAGGCAAAAAAGAATATTATAAGGAAGGAGACATTCTCCTTATAGACCACAGTGACATTAAACTGAAATCATTCTTCAATTGCTTACACTTACTTGGTGGGATGAATTAAGAGGCAGGAGAAAACCACAGTAAATGGCCATCTGGCCCCACTCTAGCTCTGTGATCGTGGGCGAATCACCTGTTACTCTGTTCTTAGTGTCTCTTCACCCGTAGAATAGGGCTGAGAGTACTAAGGCTCACTACATCAGGATATTGTGAAGGTCTATCATATAGAAACTCGTGTGTGTGTGTGTGTGTTATTAGTATTATTCCTTCTCTTGAATGCTACTGTATCTGGGAAAGATTTGAGACTACTTGTTTTTACTGGTTCTGACTTACTAGCAGTGAAGAACATTTTAGAGTTTTAAATGATATGAACACGCATGCATGCCATCAGTTCTCCATGGCTAGTTTAGACCCTTCATTTCGCTATCAGTTTGGCTGACACTAACATTAAGCTTAGTGTAGTTTCAATAACTTTGTCATGTTCCTCTCATCAAAACATTACCCCATCTCCTTCCTGAAAATTCAGGCATCTATCTTAGTACCAGTCTGGTTTTCATAGCTATAACAAAATTCCTGTGTTACAGTTTGTGTCTAGATGTCCCCCCAAAGCCTCGTGTGGTCATGGGGAGTGGGCTTTTTGAAGAGCACTTGCTAAACTTGGACCTCTTATTTTCATGTCCTATATCAGGAAACACAGTTACAGCATTTCCAGATCAGCTCAGCACGGGGCCAGAGTCCTCACTTTGTAAATATCCTCAGTGTGCAAGAGGAGGGCACATAGGCTGTGTGAGTGCTACACCTGCCCTAGGGCAGGTGGCCTGAATAAGGGAGGAAGAGAAGCTTGCTTTACCCGTTTTGGCTCTTGTTGTTTTGCTGTTTTCTACCACCATGAACAAGTGTCCCTCAGCATGCCACCCTGCCTTGGAGCCAGCTGATTACAGACTGAAACCTCCACAAACCATGAGATAAATAAACCTTTCCTTCTTTAACTTTCGGTGTCACTTATTTTATCTCAGCAATGAAAGAAAAGTAACCAAGACAACCTGAGACTGCATAACTTTATAAAGAAAAAAAGTTTAGTTAAGTCACAATTTGGACACTAAAAATCTAAAGAGTGAAGCCCTAATCCAAGCAGCCTGGGAACTGGCCAGCCTTTTTCTTTTACAACAACCTTCTCAAGGGAATCAAACTAGAGGACCCACAAGAACTACTCTATTCTCTTTCTAGGGGACATCCTCAGTGATCCAATGACCTCCCACTGCGATCCACTTCTCAAAGGTTTCACACCGTCACTTAATACCTACCACAGCAACCCCTTCGAAGAACTTCTCAGCTCCATCATTATGGAATGTCCTTGGGCTTTCATCTATTTCCTGATTATGAATTCCTACAGGCTTTTTCTTGCCTTGACCCCTCTTTGCTTTAATTATGTATGTTATGTCCAATTATCTTAAGTTGATTGAACGTGCCAGATTCTTCAAATTTGATCTTATCTCCAGAAGTGTCTGATACAACCCTTGTGAAAGGGACAGTCTCATTAGTGGTGTCAGATTTCATGAAATTACCACAGAAATCCATGTAATTCTACTTTCCTTTGATTTGTAAGGCAGCTCATAGTTTTCTGATCAGTTTTCATAGAAAGGATTTAGCTTAGTATACATTTTCATTGGCATCATGTGAGATTTACTTTCATTCATTCATTTTCATTTATAAGGATTTCATTTTATTGAGCATCATTGCAGACTCTGACTTTATATATTTTTATTTATCTAGTACATTGCAAACAATCATTGCATTCTCTTGTTTCTGTCTTTTTTGAGACAGGGTCTAACTATTGAAGCTGCATTCATTTCTGATGCTCACATTGTCCTACGTTTGATGAATGGGAGTTTATTTATTTATTTATTTATTTATTTATTTATTTGATGTATTTGCTACAGGGTCTGTCATGTATTCACAGAGTTCTGAATTCATCACCACAGTGAACCTCAGAACATTTTCATTATCTGCCCAAAGCAACTCCAGAACCCTGAGCCATTACCCTCTCCCCTTCTTCTATTCCCCTGTGTCCCTCCACTGTACCTTACTTTCTGTCTACACAGTTGCCTATTTTAAACATTGTATATAAATGAGGTCTAGCAGTATGAAATCTTCTGTGTCTTTTTTTTTCACGTGGCAAAATGTTTCCAGATTTGATCAGTTTTGTGGCATCTATCAGAACTGAATTTCTCATAATTACTAAATAATATTCCATTGCATAGCCATACAAAACCAGGTTTTGCTTCTCCACTCATCGATGGGTGGAGAGGATGTACACCGCAGTGTTTTTCTTCCTTCAGCTATTGAGAAGAGTGCTGCTGAGAACACTCACATAAACGATATATATATTTGAGTACCCGTTTTCTGTTCTTTGGGTACATAACTGTGAGTGGAACTGTTGACTCATATGGTAACTCTGTTAACTATTGAAGAACTGCCAGATTGTTTTCCAAAGTAGCTGCAGTATTTTACATTCCCATTAGTAGTACAGGAGAGCTCTAATTTCTGTACTATCTCATCATACTGAGCACTATCTTCTTCTGGGGATGGGGGAGGAACAGTGTTGGATACTGAACACAAGGCCTTCTGTACTTTAGGAAAGTGCTTTACCACTGAGTTACACCCCAACCCTGTCTTTCCTTTTGATTATTGTCTTCCTAATGGGTGTGTAGTAATATATCATTGTGGCTTTGGTTTGGATTTTCATGATTCCTAATGATGTTAACCATCTTTTCATGTGGTACTTAGCTATTTGGGTATCATTTTTAAACAAATGTCTGTGTTGTTCCTTTGCCTGCTTGTTTCCTGCATTGCCTTTTAAATTGTCTTTCTTTCAGAGATGTTTTAGGTCCTCATCAAAGTTGAGCAGCAAGCACAACATTCCCACAGGCCCCCTGGCCTCTCCCATGCGCAGAGCCACCACCATGAATACTCCACACAAGAAGGGAGTATTTATGACAATGGGTAAACTTCCGCGAGCTCATGATTATGAGCCAAGGGTTGCAGCTTACATCAAGGCTTGCTCTTTGTGGTGAGCATTCCATGGGTCTGAACAGATGGATACTAACATGGATCAACCAGTACAGCATCACACAGGACAGTTTCACTGCCATAAAAGTCCTCTGAGCTCCACCAACTCACCTCTCCCTCCCTCAGCCCTGGGCAACATTGACCTTCCTGTCTGTAGCTTTGCCTTTACTGGGGTGTGGTGGAGTTGGAATCACAATACAAACCAAGCCTTCTGAGATTGGCTTCCCTCAGGTAGTAATATGTGCTAGAGTTTCCTCCAAGTCTCAGGGCTTGGTAGCTCATCTTTTTTTAGTGCTGAGTAGTATCTCATTGTCTGCATCATGTACAGTTTACTAACCCATTCACTTCCTAAAGGACATTTTGGCTACTTCCAAGTTTTGAGAAGTGTAAATAAAACTTCCATGTACATTTTTAAGTTGGGTTATTTGCTTTTTATTAATCATTGAGTTATGATCTTTTTTTCTATACTCTAGATACAGATCTGTAGTGGATTTCTAACTGGTGGTAAACTGCTTACACCCAGCTGAAATGAAATAGCATGATGCTGGGTGTAGGAGGCCCACCTTAGGGTTGTTGCCAGCAACATAAAGACAGAACAGGAGAAGCTGCCAAAATACTGTTAGGGGTTCTGTTTGGAGAAGCTGTTGGAGCTGTTGGAAGCTGCTAGTTCTCTTGGGCTGTTCTGAGGGAGAACCTTGTCATGCTGGCTTTCCCGATGAACTTTGGAGGAGCTTGGGTCCTCATCTTGAGCACCAATTTCTGGCTCTGGAGGAGAAGATGGTGCATTGAGCAGCCCTAAGGAGAAGCTGGTTGCATGGGCTTTCCTGATGGGAACTCAGCTTTCCTCATTGCTGGAGGAGCTCAGGACCTCACGGTTGCTGAGGATGGCTGTGGTACTTTTGGGGGAGCTCTGGTGCTTACCTAGAGCGTTGCTTCCTAGCTCCAGTTCAGATCCCTTAGGCTGCTGGCACAGATCCTCCATCTTGCTGGCATAGTCTTCTTAGCTTCCACCACTGACCTTTGGGCCTTTCCCGCACAAATCCATGAAGCAGACCATTATAAGACTTTGTCATGGGCTTTACACCTCTAGTTGGACTTATGGGTGGCACTGTTATCCAGGCCCTCAGCTGGATTCTTTAGTGTTTAGTGTGTGGATAGGTTTCCTGCACTTGTTGTATATAATTCTTGGGGTGATTCATTATAAAATAATATTACAAAACGTGTCCTGTATTTCATTGTTCCCCTTGCATAACCCCTCAAATCATGACAATATGTTTTATGAGAAACTTGATTTACAAACCATTTTCCCTTTCTTTTGTGCTATCTTTCCCTTTCTTGACGATATCCTCTGAAACACATTCGTTATTTTTATGCTTAAAATTTATGTATTTTTCTTTTTGCTGCCATTTATGCTTTTGATGCCATATTAAAGAAATCAGTGCCTGATCCAAAGTCATGGCAATTTGTATTTATTTTTTCTTTCAAGGATTTCCTAGTTGAACTATTACATTTAGATTTTTTCCCCAGTACTGGGGATTGAACTTAAGGCTTCATGCATGCTAGGTAAACATTTATGCATTTTATAAATTTTAAATCAATTCTTCTATAAAGTGTGCTATGCTTATTTTGTCACAGATACATGTAAAACTTAGAGCTGCATACATGATAGCTGCAATTCACTTTAAACTATGTTAGAAAAAAATATATGGGTCAGGGAGATAGCTCAGTGAAATAAGTGCTTGCCTGGGAAGCACAAGGTTCTGAGTTCAGTCCCTGATACCAGGAAAAAAAAATCACAAAAACAGCTGAAGCATATAAGGCTAATTTTTTTCATTTGCAAAATCTAGGTGATGACTCACTTCTCTCTGTTTTTTGAATTTTGTTTTAATAGAAAGTAAAAGTAAAGATAACAATGAACAAGTACTCAATTATGAGGAAAATGCTGTTTTATTTTTAAAGTAAATTGTCTATAAGCTTTAGATTTTTATAACTCATTCACCACATCCCAGGTAAAAACACAGAAGAGAGTGGAAGTGTTGAGTGTCTTGGCATGGTTGTTACAAATCAGTATTTCAGAGCTTTTTGCTGTAATACAGAAATTACTAGCCATACATAGTTATTGATAGCTTCAAATATAGTAAATCCAAATTTCATTGTACTCCATACATAAAATTTACATCCAGCTTTTAAAGATTTAGTATCAAAAAATGCAAAATATTCTAGTAGTATTTTTCTGTCAATTACGTGTTGGAGTGATAACATTTTGGATTAAGTATTAAAATTACCTTATATATCTCTCTAGTAGTCCTTTTATGTTTATTTTTTAAATTTTATTTAGGGCAGGGTCTACACTGTCTCTCTGCGTAGATTGGACTTGTAGTAATTCTCCTGTTTACAGTCTCCCACATGCTGGGATTACAAGCGTGTGCCACAATGCCCAGTCTCAATTGCTGTCTCAGCACATACCAGGGACAAGGATGGCACAGCAGGCCCAGGGATTGAATCCCTGGCCCCTGCATCTGCCTAAGCAGGGGCTTTAATCCGCTGAGCTATTTTACCAGTCCTCTTACAGTCCTTTTAAAGTATAGCTATCAAATATGTGAATGACATGCATAGCTTGCATTATAAGCATTTTGGACACCACTCTTCTATAAGCAGATCTGCACTGTATTTCTTCTGTTGTCTTTCAATAGCCAAGCAACTTTGAGACATCTTTCCATTTCTCAGCCTTAAAGTACTTAGGGATAAATTTGCTCCACAAGTATTTGGAACTCTCACTTGAAGAAATAATTTGGCAAAATTAAATGGAAAATAGAAAATGTAAAACTATCTTCAAATTCAAATTATGTTTTCCCTATTTCATACTTACCCTTGAGTTAATGAAGAGAGAACTCACCATTGAAAATCATATAATTTTTATTTTTCCCCAATGCCATTTTATTTTACAATAATGAGTTCGATCCCTGGGACCATTTGCCACGCTGGCCCCTCCTCCAGGTGCGCTGGGCCTGGGCATGGTGACGCACGCCTGCAATCCCAGCGCTGGGGAGGCTGAAAATAGGAGGATCGCTATGAGTCTAAGCTGCATAGTGAGACCCCGAACCAAATACATACATTTTTAAAAAATGAATATTTTATGATATTCCCAAGATCTGTGATCATATATTCACAGTACATACACGTTCCTTTTCTGCTCTGAGTTTTGAGTCTTTGAGTATATGTTGCTTTTTCCCAGAGGACCCTTTTTTTTTTTTTGTTAACTCAGGAAGTAGGTGCATGTTGGGGACCTATGGTGGACCTAGTATTCTTGTTTCTCTGTGATTCCATCCCACACTGAACCCAACCATAGCCATATAACTTGCTTTGACCAGTGCAGCGCTTGCTCTTGGACCTTATCGTTTTCCTTATCTTATTCCCAGAAGACTCCTTCTCGGAATCCTACAATCATCTTCAGAGGCAGCCTGAGTCGCCACTTGGGACAGTCCACATGGAGAAGAAAAGAGCCTTTTAGGCCAGCGATTCTTAATCTGAGGTGATTTTGCCCTCTATCATTGTCTGACAATATCTGGAGACACTTTGATTGTCACAACCATTAGAAAGGGGCTACTGGCCTCCAGTGGGTAGAGACAGGCTGGAGATGCAGCTAAACATGCTATAATTCACAGCACAGCCCCATAACAGGACAATCACCCTGCACAAATGTCACCTATGTGGAGGTTGAGAAACTTGCTGTCTATCAAGGTTTCCCCACAACCTGGCTCCCATGGAACAAAGGAAAAGGGGCTTGGGAGAGAACGTGTTCAGATAAACTCTTCTACAGCTCCACTTTTCAGCCTGCACATTTCCTGGTGACAGTTTGTGTACAATCTGTTACTCATGATGATATTTGGTGACTTCTATTAGTATTGCAATGGCACATTTCCCCCTTGTTTATGCCCAGCACTTTAGCACAGCAACTCATCAAACTGTCGACCCGACAGTAATTTTTTTTCCTTACCCCAACCCAGATAGCGCTTCTTCCTGGTGCTATCAAAGTCCCAGTGTGTCAACTCAATCCGACTTCTAAATTTCCTTCTATGAACTGGCTCAGAAACAAGGACTTTTGATTTATAATATTTCATAATCCAGCCTTGTTATCCCAAACCGATACTCGCCCCGTACTCTAACAGGAAGCCACTTGGTTCTGTCAGAAGAACATGTACTTATTTAGGAGAATCCCATTATTAACAAATTTTATCTGTGAAAGAAATTTTAAGGACATAAAAATTATAGTAATAGTGCTGGCAGTAACTTTTACCAAGCGAGTTTAAACATAATTTACATTAGCAGATCCACTCAATACAAATTTGAGACATATGGTTGAGTATGAGTATAAATTGCTATAGCAATTTGGTATGTAAATTTAATTTAATTTTTCATGAAATATAGTCATGTGCCACTTCAAGTCTGGGATATGTTCTGAGAAATGCATCATTAGGCGATTTCACCCTTATGTGAACATCATAAGGTGTACTTAAATGAACTAAGTCATCTACAACCTCACTAAGCAACATAATCTTATGGGCCTCTTGTATATGTGCTTTGGCATCAACTGAAACATCATTATGTGGCACAATGGATAATAAACTATTACAGCTATTTTCTTTTTAATATTATAAGGCATATAGACCTTTGTAAAAAGAATGGAAAGGGGCACAAACGCTACTGGAGATGGTACTTTGACAATTTTTTTCTTTTGTCAGTGCTAATGTTTGAACCCCAGAACCTTATAAATACTAGACAACTGCTTTAACACTGATCTACACCCCAGACCAAGTTCTTTTTTGGGGGGCTTGGGGGGTGATTGTAGGGATTGACTGACCTGGGGCCTTGCACCTGCTAGGGGCAAGCAGACCACCACTGAGCTGCATCCTTAGCCCTTGGAAACCTTTTTGGTAAGCAGACAGTTACAAAAATTTAAAAGAAACTCTTGATGCAGAAGATAATCCATGTTACAAAATACAAAGACTCAGATGCAAAATCCCAGTGATATGAGTAATACCATTAATCTCTCAGATCCTAATGGTAAGAAATCTGATGGGATAAACTGCAATTCAGGTGCAAGTGGCTCTCGCTGTTAGCCGCAAATCGTTCTTGCCAAATATTAATAAAACCACGCCATTTTCTCAGGGGCTTAGTGAGTTAAAGCCGTGACCAGCATCTCCAATGCCCACGTCTGTGGACACACACAGGTTGCAGTCCCTTCCCGGCACTTGTTCTGTGCCCAGAGGCTGGTTCCGGTACTGCATTAGGTTTCTAAGGAAAATTTTTGTTTGGCTTCTGCCAGGAGGGACTAGAGGCAGGCACTGACACCAGAGGCGCGCAGAGACTGGGGTTGGGATCAAGCAGCTCTTGAGAATACAGGAGGCAAAAACTTGTGAATCTGGTCCTCGGACCACCACATCTACCTACAACAGAAGACTCTGGGGAGATTTGGTTTGACCCAAGGTGCCACACGGATCAGCGCTGCTTCGTCCGCTACTCCTTGGATTTGATCTATGGGCCACTTTGTAGGTCCTGGTGAAGTTGAAAACAAGTTGTTCACACTGGCTGTGGCGCGCTCCAGGTTGGAGGATCGCTCCTTGCCTGAGGCATGTACCTCCTTGGTCCCTTCGCACATATTCTCTGTGCCCCAATTATCTGGTTACCCGGTCTCCCCCTCGAGGCATGTGGGAGAGGTCAAGTGTGGGGCTCTGAGGCCTCCAACGGAGCAAGGACCCCCCGGATCTTCCCAACCTGCAACCCAGGTCTTGCGGGAAGCCAGCTTCCCAGCAAGCTCCAGCTTCCCCTCCACGCCTGCCCCTCCTCTCTCCCCTCCCTGGCTCCTCCCCCGACTCCTCCCTCCTTGCCCCGCCCCTCCCCTGGGTCCCGCCACCGCGCTTTCCCGCTCCCGCAGCAGTAGCCGTCTGCGTCGCTGTCGTTGTCGCTGTTGTCGCCTTCGCAGTGTACCACTCGAAAGCCAAAAGCTACCATGCCCAACATCGTGCTCTTCAGCGGCAGCTCGCACCAGGACCTGTCCCAGCGCGTCGCCGACCGCCTGGGCCTGGAGCTCGGCAAGGTGGTCACCAAGAAGTTCAGCAACCAGGAGACCAGGTGGGGGCCGCGCTGGGGCGGACGCTGGGCGCGCGGCTGCGAGGCCGGGCTACGGACCGACGCGTGCCCTGCTACCTCCGCGGGAGCCACGATCTCCCTTCCGGGGCGGGACAGCGGCAACGCGGCCGCGGTGCCACAGCGGCTGCGCCCAGGGAGAAGTTGAGGAGGGGAGGTTGCCGGCCGCGCGGGTTGCCCGTTCGCTCCCCAAGTTGCCCGTGCGAGGGACCGCGGCGACCCGTGGACCCAAAGGTTCGCCGGCACCCTCGTCGCGGCTCCCTGCCTATCGGCCCCGGTCCGGAAGGGCAACATCTGGGCGATCACAGACCGTCGGAGACTGAGTGGACACGGCCACCAGGAACGCATCCATGCCACGCGCGGTGGAGGGCCGCAATGTTCCTGTCCATGAAAGGGCGAATCCCAGATCTTTGAGTGGCCCTAAAGGTTCCTCGCATGTCCGGCGCACTGGCTATGCACTACATTTACCTGGGGACCATTCCAGCGCTGCTTTTCCGGGGCCTGTCCCAGGAGGCTGTGATCCGGCTGGAGGCCAGGGCCAGCACAGGTGCTCAGCACCGAGTTAGGTTGTCCTGCGGACTGAAAGAGCTTGACAACTCCAGGGTGCACGTGCAGGGCTCCCCTACGCTTCCTCTAATTTGCTGCCTCAGAGCTGATGCACATTCAGTTTCTTTGTGGTTCCGGTGCTCCCTTGTTTGCAGTGGCAAGTCTTTAGTTTGGTGTGAATCCCACCCATTTCTCAGATTGACAAGAAGTGATCACTTGTGCAGGGTGCAGTCAGGACCCGGACCTTCTCAGAAGCTCTGGGGTGGGAACTGGGGTTCCTTCTCTATTAGCTTGAGTCCAGGAAGCTCTTTAATTTCAGGTTGATCTATTTCTCTCATTGCCCTTAGATATGTATTGCAGTTAACTGTACACAGTAACAGATAACTTTTCTGTCATTGGCAAAGTTCCAGTCTAACTAAGAATTTTAGGAAATGATGTTGAAGAGTTGGACAGCCATGGGGATTGGGGGGGG